>NW_027223328.1:11438332-11503993 GCF_030449975.1 Polyergus mexicanus | reverse complement strand
AAGCAGTGGTATCAACGCAGAGTACTGTACAAAGTATATCTCTATAATTCTATAAAGACAAAAAGTTCCTATAATTAAGTTTTTTTATAATTGGTATAATAATATTTCTATTAATTACATTTTTTACAATTTATTTATATAATAAAAGAATAATGCATTCCTTGTGCATATAATGTACATATGTAAAAGATTTCAAAATCTCGAAAAAAATCCATACTTGTGATTATATAAATAAATAAAACGGATATATATGTATATATATTTATCATCAAGCGCATATAAATCTTTGTAAAAGAGCAGAGAAATGGACGGACAGACAGATAGATAGATCAGTGGTTAGATAGATAGACACATGGAGAGAGAACAGCAGCAACAGCAGCAACGAACCACTTCCTTCTTAACAGTTTAGCAGGATACGGCTCATTGGTCGCATACGGTGCTTGTACTCGTGATCCATCGTGCCATCAGCCGCGCTATTCAACCGTGGGCACGCCTCATAACTTTCTATAGGGTGTCTTATACATATGCCACGTATCGACAAAAAATTCGCACGCCGTCCTCGAATTAATTTTTGAATTCTCTCTCTCTCTCTCTCTCTCTCTCTCTCTCTCTCTCTCTCTCTCTCTCTCTCTGTTTCTAAAGCAGACGTTTCAAATAATATTTAAAAAAAAACATGTGTTGATTTTTCTCACGATAGAATTAGCATGTTGTTTGTCGCGCGTAGTAATTGTACGAACGTAAATTCTCTTTCGATGATAATGTGACAGATTTATATGATTTGCATCAAATATTTGCGAATTATTAATTTACATTAATATTTTGCATACGGATAAATAAATACATCGATTGTGCGGAGTATATTATTTACGAAAAAACTGCAGAGTCATGTAGCACTGATCAACGCATTGAAATCGCGATACGCATGTTTGTCCTTAATCAGACAGACTTGTATATTTACATGAGAGCATCAACGAGAGAAGTATGGTAAAAATGTCCCGTTATCTCTTGGAACCGAGATATCATTCACAACAAGCTCCGACTATGATACAATGAACGTAATAGTAGAGACAATCCCGCCAGAAAGTCTGTGGTACATACATATATACATACATATATACATACATGTTGGGTGTGTAAAATATGTACACACGTGTGTGTGTGTGTGTGTGCGCGCGCGCGGGCGCGCGCATTTCGCCAATCGTAGCTGGCATCGCTCGCATGTGTCCGTCCAAAAGTATTTTTTTGCGGTGCCATATATAGAGAAAGAGAGATGGAAGGAGAAGAGAGAGAAAGAGCACGGTAAAAACTTCCTGTCATCTTGGAGCTCGCGGAGGTAATACACCGTCCGAAACGGCCTTAAGCCTGTCCTTGCTCGGATTATGAATGGGTTCTCCCCACCGTATCATACCATCACGTGGCCCCATGACGTCAGTTTTATCGCACGCACATGCGAGAGACACGCACGTACGATCGCCTGTCTTTCCCTTCCCTCTCCCTTCTCAGCTTTGTCCCCCTCCTTTCCTCTCCATTTCCTCACGCGTATATAGAACACGTTTCGCGGCGCGAAAGGGGGGCAGGAGAGGGAAAGGGAGAATCGAAGTATTACAGTGCGGCCAGAGTCGTGAGGATGAAGAGGCGGAGAGGGTTGACGGGTTAAACTCACGCAACATACATGCGCGAAAATTGTATTTTTTTCTGTCTCTCTCTCTCTCTCTCTCTCTCTCCATGTAATTCATCAATTTGTCTATTTATCTATCTATTTATCTATCTATCTATCTTCATTTATCTATCTATCTCTTTCTCTTTTTCTCTCGGAACGGCTCGCTTTTGCCAATATAGAGTGTTGCGCTCGCACGCTCGCGGACGTGTGTAGGCTGGAAAAAAGGAATACGTGATCACGCACAACGTACAGGAAACTGCCCACACTCGGCGCGCAGGCACCGTGGGTGGACGGATCGACGGATGAACGGATACAGACCGATCGACCGATGGACGGACGGACGTACGTTTCGGAAATCGTAGCAGTTTTAGGACGGACGCCGACGAATAAATAACGGCTCCATGGTCGACGAAATGACCAAAACATTTTTAAATTTTCAAGATTCTATTTTTTCAATCAATTTATTTGATAAACGCGTTGAGATGTATCTTTATAGCTTTGTAATCGTTCAAAATGCGCCTTTCTTCATTATTAATTTTACATGCCTAGTTTCTACGTTAAGTAATTCGGAATTATCATTTCCGATACGTGATATATAATTTTTATCTATTTATTTTGAAAACATTTATTTTACAAAAGAGCCTCTCTCTCTCTCTAAAATAAAAAAGTATAAATCTTATTACAATACTTACGAGTTATTCGTATTAGTATACATATATACATCTACTTTATAGAGTATAAAGTTTTCCTCTATATCAAACGTGTAAATTAAAGTTAATAATCTTTTTTTATACATTTTTATCATACATGACTATACATGTGACAATAGAATGATATAATTTTTGCATTCAATGACTAACGCATAAAGGAGGATTAATGTAAAAAGTCAAGAATATTCTCCCTGAAGATATTTTTTAAGACGCCGCTTCGTGTAAACTACTCGAGACTGTTTGTAATTGTAAACGTAAATAACGTATCGGCGCGCGCCCTCGTCGTTATTAAACGACGCGAATGCACAGTAACGTGTCTTTGAATTGACGTTTCTTATCGGTTGCGTCTTCCTGTCCTTGCCTCCTTTGGACGAACGGGATCGGAATATAGTTTAATCGGGATGTTACTCTCTTCTTGGAACAAACGCGCGATCGGCGATTGCCCGTTTATAGAAATACGCTCGCGAGTCAGGTGCGATTGCGCACTGTCTGTAACAACGATCGAAAACAATCGGACTCATTCGAGCAACCATTCTTTCGCTGATCGAATACCGTGCCGTTCTTACGGCATTTCGTTATTATCGAAATCGTTATGTAAAGATAACATTTCATGAGCAGTGAAAAGCAGCAGCAGTTTAGAAAGTAACTAGAATCGGTGACGTACTTCCGGCGCAAGTTTTTGGTGTTTGAAATTCATCCTATTGAACAGCAAAGCAGTAAAAGCTGTGTTTTGGTTATATATGTACATATATTCTAAAGTATGAAATCACTTAAAAAAAAAACCTCCAGAGGTAAGTTTGTAGGAACTATAAGTATAAAAATAAAAACCTACTATAGTGCTTTTACTTATTCGGTCATATCTCAATTAATATTGAAATTGAGATTAACGATTTAAAACACTGCAGAAAACCTATTTCATGGGCAGCGCAGCGATTCTGTAAAATATCCACCAAACAATGCTAGTTAGTTACTAAACTGCTGCTGCTTTTCATTGCTCGTGAAATGTTACCTTAACAGGTGATGACACGGTATTGACACGATTGTTTAGTAGTACCGATCGCCATCGATTGATATCGTTACCGAAACTCTGTAATATATCGTCGACGAATATGTTGATGTTAGATGTATATTCGACGCGCGATTGTATAATTAAGCGAGAATTCGCGGAATTGAAAATCTCGAAATTAGTAGTACGGAGTAAAATGAGAGATTACGCGTTGTGACAATGAGGCTAATTATTAGATTTATATCATAATTGCAAACGTATCTTACATAAATATATATTAATTGATTGAAAGACATTCTCTTCCCAACATATCGATATTAAACTCGAATTACTTTTTTGCACGTTACCCTGTATATTTGTCTGGCGCGGTCGAGTTTATTCGGTGTGTGTGTCTTCTCTTGAAAGCTCTCCAGTCCTTCGTCCAGAATCGGAACGGAGCGGAGAAGAGAAGAGCGCGTCGTCACGAGCGGACGGAGACCGCCTTTCTCGGCTACATTTCAATGCGAGCGCAACAGGAAAAGATGGTTCTGCTTCCTCGCATTGTTTCTGAACGCTCGGCACGACAGTAGTTTCTTTACACGCCAGTTATGCATTAAGAAATGGGTTCTCTCGAAACGAGACTAATGCATTTTCATAATCGCACCTATCGTTCGCGTTTAACAAATTATACAATCCGGTAATTAGGACTTCCGCTCCGCCTCAGCGACGATACACACACACACACGTGCGTGCGCATTCTTGTTTGTTCGTTCCTTTTACAAATTCGCCGTTCGGGCGAATCTGTTTATCTTTGCGATCGTTGTTTATCACGCAATGTCTGACATTTCTACAGACTCGATAACTCGACAAATACGTTTGACGACTCTTACTTTATCTTTTCTTCTTCTACGTTATATCTCTTCCTCTTCTTTTCGGTGTATTAACAAAGAGCATTTCGCAAAATGAATAACAATGTATTATTGTTCGCTTAAACGAAATCTTATACTTTTGTGGAATTTAAACTCGAGTTTCGTACATTTTTCGCACGAGTGTTGGAATTCTTGTTACAGAATTCTTATACAATAGGAAAACTCTCAACTTTTACGGCTTGTCGCCGCGGGGATTTTCGGCGGCGGAAGGGATTTCTCGGGCTAACTACCTACCTACCTACCTACCTACCTACCTACCTACCTACGTACCTACGTACCTACGTACCTACGTACCTACGTACCTACCTACGTACCTACCTACCTACCTACCTACCTACCTACCTACCTACCTACCTACCTACCTACCTACCTACCTACCTACCTACCTACCTACCTACCTATCTACCCACCCATCTACCCATCTACCTATCTACCTATCTACCTACCTACCTACCTACCTACCTACCTACCTACCTACCTACCTACCTACCTACGTACCTACCTATCTACTTATCTACCTATCTACCTATCTACCTACCTACCTACCTACCTACCTACCTACCTACCTACTTACCTACCTACCTACCTACCTACCTACTTACCTACCTACCTACCTACCTACCTACCTACCTACCTACCTACCTACCTACCTACCTACCTACCTACCTACCTACCTACCTACCTACCTACCTACCTATCCATCTACTCACCTATCTACCTATCTGCCTGCGTCGTCGACTGTTCGCGTCACGGGCGGGCGGAAACTCGCTTCTCTTCCGCGCCGGTACGATGCAGCGAGAAAAGATGGCTCGTTTCCTCACATTGTTTCTAACCGCGGCAATATGAGCGCGGCTTGCATATGCCGGGGACATGGGAGCGGATGCGCGGATGCCCCGTGCACGCTCCGCCGCGTTCGCCTTCGCGAGCGCGTTTTTCATGAAACGATCGAGAAAAGCTGCGCATTAACGCGTTAAATCGCGAATCTCGATTAATTTCATCAAGCTTTATAACCCAAGATTATATATATAAGCTGTCCTAATATATATATATAAACTGTTCAAACCGGATGTTGTTTCAATCTTATCAGCCTCTTTGACCATTATGGAAAGAGAGATGAATTTTATGTAGCAAATTTCTTTATCGAGAAAAGTTATCATTTTCCAAGTTTTTTGCATATCTCTGCACTAATTAACTAAGAGGGATTAAGATTTTTGTGCATATTTTGAATTTTACTCGAAGATGACTTTGTCAACCATTCCTAAAGCTCAAAGCATCTTTTTTTTTTTTTTTCTCTCATTTATCGTTCAAAAATTAGCTGTCTTGAGATTTTGATAGCTAGCTAGGATCGTAATTTACTTGGATCGAATATTCGCTGCTTACGAGATGCATCTCTCGCGATGATGATGATAACCACCGCGAGTCTTTGTGCAAAAAAAAAAAAAAAAAGGCTCGTCACCGAATTTGCGAGAGGCGCAAAACATGCTTGTCCTTCAGTGACGCTAATCGTACACGCGCGCGTACGGGCAGGATATGCAGGAGGAGTAGGATGGGAGGCGAGTTTAATAAATTAGCGTTTCCTTCTTCGGCGCAGCGTGCCGCAGTTACGACAAGAGGCTAAAGAGGATCCGTGCTTCGACGGCTGGTTTTAAATGCCGGAAGCACACCCCCTCGCCCCGGTCTCCTGACCGAACCCCACCTTCGTCCCCCCCCCTCTCTCTCTCTCTCTCTCTCTCTCTCTCTCTCTGTACCGCGCGGTGGTGATTTCCTCTCGCCCCGCTTCCTCACCGTCTTACTCTTCCTCTCAACTTCCTCCCGCTTGTACCAGCGGCGTTTCTTTCGCCGGCAACATCTGCCGTGTCCGCCTTTTTTCTTCTCGTATCGGATCCCTCTTCTTCTTCTTCTCTCTCGTTTGCTCGTCTCCCCTTCTTTCTCCCGCGCTCAATTTTTTTTTTTTTTTTTTTTTTCATCACGGCATCTCTCTCGTCTTTCGCCCTTCTCCCCATTTTCTTCCCTTTTCCCCCTCTTTAGGAGCATCCGTTCTTCCAAAGCCAAGCATCGTCAATTTGCGACTCGCTACGAATTTTGATAGCGTACGGAGAAGAACGTCGAGACAAGTATGATCGTATTGTTAAAGGACTATTGTTTCCAAAGAAAATTCCCCACTCATTTATTCGATTTGCTTTTAATTCACGAGGGATTCGAAGAAATTTATTATTGAATGCACTGTAGAAATCGGTTTAAATTCAATAATTAGAAACGTTATTAGAAAAAAAAGAAACTTGACGGAAATGCAGTAATTGAATAATATATTGCCTATGTGCATATTATTTTAATTGTATGTATATGATTATATATATATATTATTATCTAAAAATATATTTAAATATTATAGTATCGTGTTGATATTCAAATTTCAGTGCACGTGCGCTTGTTGCTTTGTTTTTTAGCTTTGACATTTCACGAAACTGCATCCTGGCAATGTATAATAAATAGAACCGACGCAAATTAACGATATGTATATATATATATCTGGTGTCAGGATCGGAATGCGACGCGCACCGGAAGTTCTAAAATACACTTATCAAGAGACACACGGTAGTGTCACGCGCAGCAACAGCAAAGACGGATCGTGTATCTATACGGCGAGCCGCCGCCGAGTTGTGTGCGAGTACTTTAGATTATTGGATCTCAGTAACGACTGGACCGATCAGATTCTCAATAGGCTCAATCGAGAGCTTGTCCATTTTACGTAACAAAAGCGTCTTTATTTTACGTGCTCTATGAAGAAAAATATTACAAAATTCCAATGTAAAAATTTCTATTTTTCCATACGTCATTATAATTGTTTTGCTTCAGAATAAGAAGTTTTGGTTTTTCGGATCGGAAAGGCCGATATATTTTTACAATTTTCGTTTCTTTACAAGATGATGCGACGACGGTTGATGGTTAAACCTACAAGATATATTCGTGCGCTGATAAAGAATTTTTTAAAGCCTAAATGTGTGTATAAAAAAAAACGGTGCACTTAAACTAAAAAAATATTTAATGCATAAAAAAAACTTGGCGTAGTTATGGAATAATGTTTAATTTTATTACAATATATAAAGATATTGATAATTTTTCGTTATTACATATCATTTATCACAATTCTAATATTCCTATGGCAGTGGCAAATTTTTTTTACACTAATTAAATTTTTAATTGTTTTAGATGCGTCATTTTTATTCATACATATTATAATTGGAAAAATTCTTTATCGGAGAATATATTTTGTGGGTTCTAGAATTATATTAGTATACAAATTAATATGCACAATAAATGCAAATATATTGTACTTTGTTGCACACATAAAACAATCTTAATATTGAAACATTCTAATAAAAGAATTTTATAATATGCATAATTTTTATTCTCAATCGATGTAATTTTTTGACATCTCGGAAAGACTCCTCGCAGTGAGAAAAAAAAACTTGTTAATTTGACTAAATCTGTTCAACTATGTAATTACTTTTATTTTTTTATTTTTTTGAATATTTAAATATTTAAGTCAGATACAATGTATTAAATCTAACATGACGTATATTTGACTTAAATATTTCAATTAAAGAAATACAAAGAAATAGTAATTAATTGGACGAATTTAGACAAGTTAACAATTTTTTTCTCTTCTCAGCGCGGGAACGTATCAACCAACAACTCCATTTGTCCATTCGTTTGTATGCACTTTTCATTTCTTGATCGCCTGCCTATCAACCGCTTGATTATACCGGCTTGAGAATTGGCCCAGGTAAATAGGAGCTACCATTTGCACTTGTCTGTATACCTGCAAGAATAATTATCGTTACAAGTTACAATCGCGGAGGATGCGCGAGGTTCGCGAGGGTGCGCGCAGAGGAAGCGATAAAGACGAACTGTGTATTTGAAACGTGGGGTCATTATAAACTTTTCTTTATAAACTTCAAAATATTAATAAGTTTTACGAAAGTTTATTATTACGCGCGAAGAAAGAAGGGAAGAAATTAGATTAATTATTTATAGGAAAAAAAAAAATAATGAATAATCTATACCTACGGCGTTCTTCGGAATGTGATAAATTATATAAACTTCAATTTATTTAAGGATTGTTAAATATCAATATGACTATTAATACACATCTTAGTATAGAATGTTTTAATATTTTATTGTCCAAAAAGAAAGCTTATATATAACGATCTCGTTTATGTACCGGAAAGTAATGAACGATAGAAAGAGGGATAGAGAAAGAGTAAAAGAAACAGAGCGCGAGGAGATAAAAAGTCTGCAACTTCTATTATACTTATTATAATAGTGTGTTTAAACTTGATCGCAATTCTTAACGCAGCAATTAATCCCGTATATCGAGTATCATTTTATATACATTGGCTATATCAGCCGATGATATACAATATATCCATTTCGCAACCGGAAAACAGACGCACGAGCGTAATAAAATAAGGAACATCGGGAGATTCGCGTTGTATGGCGAATGATTGAAGCTGATATTTGCGTTATAATCTGGCAGTTGTCGGAAATATAGTCACACACGTATATATTTAATTAATTTCCTTACATCTATTCAATGAGATGTATTGAAAGTGTTTATTTATATATATATGTGTGTGTGTGTGTGCGTGCGTGCGTGCGTGTGGTGCTATTTTGAAATCATGTTTGTATATATTTTTTAAGAATAAACCAGAGTCAAATTTGTACATGTAATAAATATCGAAATAAAATTACTAATAAAGTGCCGTTGATTTGTATAACAATCGTGCAATTTAGATGCATCGAACAATGTATCGTAAAATCTTTTCAGAGATAGATTCTTGGATGAATTTTTTTGATTTTGAGATAGATTGCGGGGATCTCTTTATATATCTTGTGAAAAAAGTTAAGACGCTCGTTACACCGATCGACTTTAATTCCGACTCTATCGTGGCATTTTTTCGAGCGCGAAGAGCGGCTTTTCTCGGTAAAGCCGCGAAACGGCTCGTTTGCATCGCGCGTTTATTTCAACATGTTGCGTCGCGCGTCTCGCGTGTCGTCCCGTCTCGCTGCACCGGTACGGTCCGAATCCGGACGACGTGCATGCGTCACTGATTATTTTTGCCTAGACCAGAAGCGGGATCCGCGGTGGTTTCTCGATGGCAATGATGGCAACGATTCCGGAGATTCGGTCTCGGGATAACTAGCATAGCGATTCACAAGCGTACCGCGAAAACCCGATCCACTCGCCGTTTCTTTCTCGAAACGGTTATTCTATTTCCGAGCAAAGAGATCGGAAGATTTTTTTTTTTTCCGCAAATGTGATTACGCGTCGATGAAAAGTTATATCGTCTGTAAGAACTGGTTCGGAAACAAAGAGATGACACAAGTGCAAAATCGTTTGCGATGCGCGACCCCGGCTGTTAGATCGTTACAGCAATCGTTCTTTCCCCCTTCCGTTATGTAACAATATGCGAAATAACGTAACGCAAGAAACTATGTAATAATGTTGCCAAGATGACAGGCACACGTTGCACGCTGTCGAGCGAAATCGGAGCGACTTATTGCGTAACGACAAATCGTTTGCTATTTGATCTTATCAAATAGCGTTTAACAATCTCTCTTTCGCTAATGATATTTTTATCTTTGTTCCTAGTACTGCGGAATTCGTATCGGGCCGGTCGTCAAGAAAGATGTCATGAAAGCATCCATCATGCTGGAACATGATAGCCAGTGAGTCCACTTGGAATATACCGTCTAATTTTCCGGAATGTTAAAATGAATATCTTTTTTTTTTCTTTTTTTTTTTCGACACTTTTATTATAAAATTGAGAATCGAAATAATAACTCTCGCGAAAGGTTCCTTTAATAATTTTTTAACGTGAAAAAAGAATTCTATGCTTCTCCGATATTTTCAGTTTTCGATAATTTTCGGACTAGCCAATTGCAAGTTGAGTTTTATTGATAATCGTCGTTTCATTTGTTGACAGATACGCCACGATTCTCGCATTTGACGTGAAAATCGAGAGAGACGCCCAGGAACTGGCAGACTCGCAGGGCGTGAAGATTTTCCAGGCAGATATTATTTATCACTTGTTTGACAAATTCACCAACTACAGGGAAGAACTGAAGCAACGTAAGCGGGACGAGAACAAGCACATTGCCGTATTCCCGTGCAAGCTAAAGATTCTGCCGCAGGTACACACGTACACGTTTTACTTTTTGGTGAAACACCGCGATAAACGAGCGAAATACAATATTTACGCCGGCGTGAATTGTCATCGGCAATGTCTGTCTGATGTCGCGAGCTTTTTAACGGAGTTCCGTATAATTTGTATTTCAGTACGTATTCAACTCGAGGGATCCGATCGTGGTCGGCGTGATGGTCGAGGCTGGAATCGTCAAGGAAGGAACGCCACTCTGCGTCCCGAGCAAGGACGTGAGTTGACTTTATTCATTCTTACTTTTCTCTCTATCTATCCAAGTTTAATCGCGAATCGCAACGTGCGCCTCCTCGTATCGTTCGCATCGCATTAGAATATGAATATCGCCGAATAATTTTCACGTGTCGCGCGTGAAAATCGATAACATTATTATGCCTTGACGAGTCAATGAGACATTTTCCAATGACAAGAAATTATTCTAAAGAGATATATTTAAGAGAATAAAACTGCAAATATTATTACATTATTTTTATTATTCTCTACGAAAATAGAATACAAACGTCGGCAAAATATCTCTGCATACAAAACCGGTGCGACTTGTGTGTACAAAATATCATGTCTCGGATATATAATGGCCGGTGGCCGGAGAGATAAATGAAATTTACGTCGAAAATTAAATTTGTGCTTCTAGAAAGGATGAATGAGAATGAACGGAAGAGAGAGAGAAACGGTGATAAAAGCGCACGCGAGATCTGCGTGGAGGAATAGGACCAGTCTGGAGGATCGGAGCGGAGAGCGATAACCGAGAACTATCGGTATACGCGTAGGTGAACTCGTTCGGCGGAAATACGGCGATTCAGTTATACGCCGATTGATCGAGCGGACGTGTAAACTCGCTCTGGACCGGCTAGCATTCTTCCTCTCTCGCTCCCGATCCAAGCGAGCGAGGAGAGAGAATTCGTCCTTTTTTTTTTCGATTCTCTCTTTCCTCTCTCCGTCCCGTTCTTTCCCGTAGGAGGAAAGCCCCGGGTGGGTAGCAGCCGGCTTCTCTAGACTCTGGCCTCGCCTTACGCGGTAGCGCGCGCGAAACGTTGCAGGTTGCCTAGCCTCGAATCTCGTAGGCGTTGGCGATGCCATTAGCGGCACGCAAATTCCCGACGGACAAAAATCCGAAATGTATTCTTCCACCAACGTCGCGACGACGCACCCACGCGCTCCACGATCAATGATTTAACGCGCGTCTCGGCTCGGCTCGGCTCGGCTCGACTCGACTCGACTTGACTCGATTCCGCGCGCGATCCGTTTCTTAAGCCTTTTTTTCCGTAGATACCTTTTCGACGCTTATTCTCTAATTTAGGAAAATTATGTATTATTATTTTAAAAACGTAGATATATTACATTTCTGTCGATAACGAAAAACTGTAAAAATTTCTTTAAATGCTTACGCGCGTATGCTCTCTTCTCTCTTCTTTTGGTTATATATATAAGAAATTTTTATTAAGACATTTTTGAAACATTTTACATCAATTTTATATAATTATATTTATCGTTCGTATTATACGTGTACATGTATATGGCAATCTATGCATTGCCAATCTCATCCTTATTCAAAGATATATCCGTCCTCTCGTGAAAGTTGAACATTGCATCGGCGCGCGCGATGTGAGCTACGGCGTGTAGCTCTGGATTCGTAGGAGTCGCGATCGCGCGTAAAATTGTGCGCGAAGGGAGACGACGAGCATTCCGAGCCCTTGCGCATATAGAAAGCGGCTCCGACCACGTATTCCGGGCCCACGCGATATTCTCCGCGGGACATCGAGAGGGACTCCTCGCCCTCGCCCCCTCGCCACGATTCGAAACTCTCGCCCAAGCTCTTACCGAGATTTCTCAACATTTTCTGGCCAACGATACGCCTCGCAACGGAATGAATTCACCATGGGTGTATGATTTTTACGCAACGTCCTCTCGAACGACGCGCGAATTCCGAATGTCTGACCATTTTTTCACGAGAAAATCGACGTATATCCGGTGTCGAAAGACAAGCGTGACTGAGATTGTTTTATAAATGAATTTTTCTTAAACTTAACGTGAATTGATGAATTTTATGAAAACGACTCTTGTTCGGTTTAACTAATTTTTATGCGAATCAAGCGAGAAGAGAAGATTCTTTGCTTTCAAAAAAATATATTGCGATTTGGTTATACAATAGCTACTGGTATGGATAAAATGAAAACATTGGAAAAAGTTTAGGTATTTTGTACCCTCTCTAGTTTCTTTCTTTAGAATACGGCAAGGCTTTAAAGCGAAGTTTATACCCTTAGAATAATTTTTTAAATCTTTCAAGACTCGAGAGAAAGAGAATCGTCCGAGGTTTCCAATTCGACTACAAAACTCTGAATCGTACGTGTTTAGTTGTTGCCGAGTAAAAGCTTTGGCGAAGAAGCGTGAAAAAAAAAAACGCTTTGCGGACAAAACGACCGGCCGAGAAAGACTCGAAATTCACCGTGAAAGTTACTTCCGCCCAAACGAGCCCCCCGACGATGACCCGACGATTATCCCGAACGTATATCGAGTCTCACGAAACTCGAGTTAACGCAGGTCAGTTTGCGCCTGGATTCTCGCTTCGTCGAACAATCGGAGGCGACCGGATGCGCGTCGTCGTCGACGATGAGGAACGCGTCGATATCGCGCCGCGAAAGGAAGCGGCTTAATACGCGGGGCGGAAGAACGTGAGGTCGATACGACACGTGAGCTCGCAAGCGTCGAGCGGATTTTCACACAGCTCGCGATGCATTATTTGACAAGAGGCAGTTGATAGAGACTTTTGCACGGAGATCCGCGCGTATTCCTGAGGAAATAAATTTCGCGCGACGATCGCGATCATTGGTGGCTGTGCGAGTTTTCTTCGCGTTATCGATGCCCCTTTCTTCCTTTCTTTGATATCGTACAAGATGCATTATATATTTAAATGAAGATGAAAATTGCGCAAATCGGATTGGTACCTATTTATATGGATTCATACGCTGTTGCACGAATTTCTCGTAAACGCCTTACGGGTACAGTCTATTCTATTGTAGTAATAATTGATAATATTTTTTTTAGCGATTATATATATATATATATATTTTTTTTTAACTTTGGCGTTTTACATATGTTCTTGTTGATGTTTAAACAGTACATCAATATTTTTAAATCGTGGATATTTATTTTTGCGTGTTCAAAAATGCATGGTTCAATCTAATATGATGTGATATGTTGCTCTTCTGTGTAATGAAAAAATCGTCTGTGTCCGAAATGAAAAAATTTGATCTAATTTTATTCCAAAAGATGTTTTTTGGGATCTCATTAGGAAAGTTTGAAATATGTAACAAACAAAGTAGTGTCATTTTAAAATTAGACGTCAATCAATTTTGCTGAATCTTTTTTCGTTTTTTAAACATCAGAAAGATATTAAATATTAATTTCTTTTAATTCTAATTAGGTTTAATATCTCAAAAATATCCTACGAAATGAAACTCGACCAAATCGTTTTCATTTTAGAAAAAAAGCTAAATATCCAAGATTGAAAAATGCTGATGTACTAACTTAAACATCGATAAAAACATATGCAAAGTAACAAATAAATAAATTTTTTAATAATCTTTAAAAAAGAAATTTCTAAAAATCAATTTTTCATACTGCTAGAGTAGACCGGTTCTTAATAAATTTATTGGGATACTACTAATAGCGTCGCGCTCTGATGATTATCGATCGTGTCGTTACGTAACGCCTTACATATTGCTCTTCTCTTGGAATTTATTTCGATGTCATATGTGTCACGAGAAGGAAAGAGCCTAGAGAGCCCCTGGAGAACGCGCGTGCAACCCATCTATTAATTTATTCGCTTCCCCTCTCGCGACTCGTATCGTGCGTTATCGGATGCGCGCTCGCGCGCACATATGTACGTAGAGATACGTACATAGACATTGGGTATAAGCGTTGCGCAACGCGGCGATTCTCGATAGGCGGTTTTAACGCCGAGCGGAAATCCGGCGGATTCTTTCGGCCTGCCGTTTTCTTGCCGGGCGTTTCCTCTTTTTCTTCCCCCTCCGTTATTCTTCACATTTTTCTCTATTCCCGCCAACCGACCGATCGATCGATCGATCGATCGATCATTCGTTCATTCTGTGACGGTTTCTACTCGGCCCGATGACCCGAGAGCGTAGAGTTGGCGATAGCGCCGCACTTTTGATGCTCTCTCTCTTCCTTCCCCTCCTCTCTTTCTATGTCTCGTTGCTCGCTCGGAGAATAGATCTCGGTGCTTTTTCACGATTGGATGCTTCTGGCGGAAATAAGACTCAACTCCGTTGAGTAAAGCGTCGTCTCTTCTTCTTCTTCTTCTTCTTCATCGCGGTCCTCGCTCCGACCGTGTGTATCGCGCAACTTGTCCATTTTCTTCCGCTTCTTCTTTATCAGGCTGTTAAGTGACCCAACATTGGACCCACGTCTACTGGCGCATAATAGAATGTTAACGAAATAGATGCATTTCGTTGCAGATCGTTTACGCGCAACGTTTCTGTTTGTTATAAAAATTCGATGTAAGATACATCTTAGAATGAGATAATTGCGATTAAATTTTGCGAATCCAAAAATATTATTTGAATAGTATACTATACTTTTTTCTAAAGTCTTCTAATAGGGCTTATCTTACAGAAGCTCTTAAAAAGAAATAATGTAAATGAATTAATAGAAATTCTCTACGTTTCTCTTAATGTATAATTTTAATTAAACATTTGTGTTTTATATAAATTATAAATATATATACCCACATACATTTTGTAATTGGATATTATTAAATTTATGAAATCTTAAGACATTAAAATCATACACACGCACACGCTAACATAAGTATTCATCGTATTTACAAGATATAAAAATTAAAATAGATCAAACTCGAAGCTGAATGATTACATTTAACATCGTAATGGTATTAAGAAGGCTGTCCTGCTGTCGTCTGTCAACGTCGTGCCCATAAAGCGAAAGTTGGGAACTCGAGGAGAAGCGAGTGACCGGAGCGAGGTGGAAAAAGTAGAGAGAGAAGGAGAACGAGGCGGGGGAAGGGGGGGGAGCGGGGGGCCCTTTATCGTAGCAAGTTCAACAACACGCTATCGTGGGACGAGAAACACGATCGACGTCGCGTCGAGCGCGCACGTTCGTCTGATTTTCAATCTCTAATACCATGTCTCGTAACGCTGTTCTCGTAGAGGAAGACAGATAGAATTTTTAATGCGTACGCTCGAATGAAATCCCTGATAAACGTACGATTTTACAATTTGTCGAGGATCCTTTTTTTTTTTCAGTCGGTCTCTTCTTTCATAGCTCGGATATTATTTTTGCGTCGACGATGCTGAAAGAGACACGCGTCCCGATATTTTGGACTAGCGATCAAAAAATGTCGTGGGATACATCCTGAAAAATTAGAATAATTTCATATCTGAAATTATTATATCCAGCTCGTGTATGTGTGTGTGTGTGTGTGTGGGTGAGCGACAGGAACTAGAAACGCTTCGGTGCATACGAGTCCCTCTTCCGCCGGAAAGGCGCCGGTAACCATTCTTTCCTTCTCTCAGTCTGTCGTTCCCCTTCTTGCTTCCTCTTTCTTCTTCTTGGCGCGTATACTTGGCGCTGTGGCGAATTCGCGGCAGATAGGAATTTCAAGCCGAGAGGATATCTCTCTATCCGAGGGATATTCAGACCGCGACGTTTCGCAATTGTCCGCAATGCACGCCGTTGTTATTCCCTCAAGTATGAGAGAGGGTGCGGGGGGGAAGGGGGGGGGGGCTCCTACGCGCGAAAATTATTCTTCCTAACTTTACACTTTCTTGGCGCGAATCGTCCGAGAGTAGAAAATATATACAAGATTCCGTAAAGATCGTTGCATCATCTTTTGATTATTGATAAGCCTATGAAAGAGCGAAACACTTTTTCCGTTCCTCTCTTTAGATATTAGCATTATTTCTTAATGGCCAAAGTAGCGAATTCACAATGCTCCCGACGTATAAAGATCAGTCGAATAAAGCAAATTATACATTCGTATTCTTGAAAACGTAATAATGATCGACATACAAAGAGCACGGTATAAAAAAAAAGGGGGGGGAACGAGGGAATAATAAAATTGACGTGACTATTAAGAGGAGGAGAGAAATATGTGTATATGGTACATTATATCAGATATATGTATAAGATAAAGACGAGATCTTTTTTTTTATCTTTAGAATATTTTCTCGCGTATCTCTTATAATTCCGATATCATCGATCGGAACCGGATGCGTCGAGTTAACCGCAAAGGACCGTGCCGAAGGTTAAAAACGCTCGGTCGGCACATACCAAAGGATACTGTGCGCCCGTTTATTCTTAGCATTTGTACACCACGCTTTCCGTTTACCACTACTACGGGGAATCGAGCTAGTATCCTTGTGAAAGGACGAACGTTCCGTGTCCGCATTCGAAACATCGAAAGGGCACGGTGGCCCCTTCCGTCTAACGAGTGATAAACGGCCGGAAGGAAGCCAGAGGCGTTTCCACGAAAGCTACTGACAGGGCCGGAAGACCGAAAGATCGAAAGACGGGATGTGGTCGCCGTTTGAATGCGTTTGTACGCTATCGTACTACACACACACACACACACACACACCCCATACACATACACATCCGCAGTCTTTATATGATGTTTCTCTCTCTCTCTCTCTTCCTTTTTATCTATTCCGTTCTAAATATCGCTTCCATTCCTTCTCTATAGTCATGTTTCGTGTCCAAGTTGTTTTTGCTTTGCACGAATGAATTCTCGATTATTCTCTCTAAGAAGTAAATTATTGACATGAGTATATGCTGACTTTATTTTGCCAAATTATTGATTATAGAAAAGATATATTCCATTTCCGTTCTCTATACCTCATTTTTGAATGGTAATTTCTCTTTTGTTATTTCATAATAGATTTTTTTCAACAGAAATATCTGTAATTTTTGACTAATTAAGAATTAAAAATAGAGACTATTAAAAAATAAATTTAAACGAAGGAAATAGACATATGAAAGAGTTTTCGGTTAATTCGCTAAGTCGCTTTTAATTGTAAACTGAGGTTTATAATTTTATATAATTATATATTTACATGAAATTGATTACAAATGTTGTATAATAATTAATATCATAAACGTCTGAATGAAAAATTGTCATTTGGCCGTCGCTATGAAGGAAAGAAAGGCGTGCTACTATAGAGGAAAGAGTTTCTAGTGTAGAACGGAAGCTAAACGGGGAGGAAGAGAGAGGAGAGAGGAAGAGGCGAGTGGCCGGCCGGATACGAAGTTTCCAATGTCGGCACGGGATCGTTTTACTCGAGCTTGCGATTAATTCTGCCAACGACGATAAAAAAAACATTGGGGCGGTAAACAGCTCCGGTACACGTGGAAGACACACTTGTGTCCGTGGAACATTAAATAGTACGCGAGCGAGAGCGTTTAACTCCCGAGAGATTAAAGTACAGTATAATCGTGTCTAGTTTTAAATCTATCTAAAATTATACGCCAAACAAATATGTAATATAAAATTTCCTTTAATTATATTAATTTCATTCTGTTATTTACAATGAAAACGTTCTTTCGTTATCTCGAAAGAAATGTCGTCGATCTTTCTAAAATTCGAGAAATGCTTATCCATCTCGTATATGACGTATTTAAGGAATTATTTCAATTAGTTTACAATTAGATTTTATACTTATGATTGATAAAAAAACATTGCCACGTCAGCCTTCTTGTTTCTTTAATATAATTTTATACTTTTTATATATCCTTTCTCTCCCGTTGTCTAGAAAGCTCTTTTCAAGATGACGATAAATGCATTTATTTCCTCTCCTCGACCGTCGATCGCGACTCGAGTTTTCGATTCGAACAAAATTTCAATGTTTGCTCGTCTCTTGCGGAAGACGAGGAGGACGCGGCGCGAATCTCGATTAACGGCGTCGCAAAAGAGCGCCGACGACGCGCACGGTTAGAGAGCCGCTAACTCTCGTCGCACACGAACTATAAAGCCTTCTAAATTGGTGCGGGCCACGAAAATAGACTTCCGGTTCCCGTCTCGCGCGCGCGCGCGCGCCTCGTCTCACCCCGCGACTCGCGACATGCCGCGTCTGCTATCTAGTATGCCAAGAACGATTCCCTCCCCCTCGTTTCGCCTATATCTTGTCGCGCACACTCGCGAGAGATACGGCCACGCGAAAGCTATACGTAAATATTGCATCTGCGAAAATAATTCCAATTTGCGAAAAAGACATGGAAGGAGACTGTTGCTTTGCCACATCAATATTTATGATGATACTTATAAATCCGCGTGTATTATTATTGTAGATAACGATATCTATATGGAAAGGAAGAAAATTACAAAGGAATAGATTTTACAATCTAGCTATAGCTAGATGTAAATTAAGCTTGCAAATACAATTTCAATATTCATCGTACGTATATATATGTATAATAAGTGAAAATAATTTCAATATAAATTTTATGCGAGAGGAAGGAAATCTTTGTGAAAAATGTTGTCTTTAAAAGAATCTTCGACAGAGTCATGTATAGCCAAACTATTGTATAATATAATCAAATTGCAAAAGTTGCAAAGTTGCAGAAATGTTTAATCTTTTATATATATTCCTTCACGCGCATCTCGTATACAACGCACGTATAGTTATAAATTATAATACACACCCGCTATACGGTCCAAGTTGCGAAAGCTGTATCTACTCGCGGAATAAATGATTCCGTCATATTCGAATATGCGCATGTCGCGCAGATAATGATCTTTGCATCGCCACGTGGATCTTGCGGTGACGCGACACACGTACACATAGATGCAACTTATGTAATTTAACGTGTTTTTCGCAGAATGAAGCTAGTCCCTTCGGCTAGGCGATGCAATTGCATCTCTGTGGTAGTTGCATCTCCCATTTCGTGCCTGCCGAGAAAGGATCGGCCTTCGAATAGCGTGCGCACTTTTGTGCCAAGGTCGAGGCTCGCTTTACTTCTTTCTAAGAATTCCTCTCTTCTTTCTTTGTTCTAGGTAATTTCTAAGCTCTTCTCAAATTATCTCTCTGCGACATTTTTATTTTTCGTACCGATTGTTTTCCCCGCTACATTTTAGCTTTTTCTCTGTAAAAACTGTTCTTGGAAAATTATGTATTTAATTTTGAGAGCTTTCTCCGCAGCCGTATATTGGATCGCGACTCTGACGTTTGCTTGAAAACGAGAATGATAAATGAAAAAAAATATAATGCGTCATGCGACTGATTTCAAGATTATTAAATTAATCAACACTTTATATTTTATAATTATTAATAGCATATCAAAAATTAATATATTTCTCGCGAATTATTTTTGAATGATAAATCCTTTAACGAGATTCGAATGAGATTTCAAAATTATTCGACTTTGCACGTGCAGCCAGACGCAAAATCGTAAAAGTTATTAATGCGTATGTCAAATGCAATGAACATATCGATAAGCATATGTAATGGTAGAGCGAGGGCTTATCGAAGAAACTGCGACGAACGAGTGGGTGTCGGCACGAACAGTTAGATAGTTTAGCATCGGAGGACGAACGGAGATAAGGCATGTGCACGCTTTTCCGTTTCATCTTTGTCGTCGCCAATCGCCCGACAGAGCCCGCAGGGCTCTTCTTCGCCCACGTGGCGCAGCGCGAGAGAGATCCTCGTGTCGTCTCTCCAACACTTGGAACGAGATAAATCTAAAGTGGACGGTGTATGTCCGGGCCCACGCGTCTCGCATCCAGGTCCAGCTTTGAATTTAAGCGAGAAAGAGGAAGAGAGAGAGAGAGAGACAACGAAATACCTATCCGTCGTTCTTGCCTCCTCTCGCGTTCTATTGAAACGTTTGTCGTAAAAGGTAAAGCGCGCCGATAACATTCGTAATGGCTTCCGTAATTTCAGGAGACGAGAGCCGAGTTATATCTGCGCGCGGCGGTGACCAGATTTTTAAGCTGTAAAGCTGTCAAGTCCCTCGCGGGCTCGGGATAATCCCCATTTTTTTTTTTCAGAGAAAAGAAACGATAGAGGCTTTTAATGCGCCACAGTCGAGGAGTATCTAAATACCGTAGCGGAAAGTCTTTCGCTTCAGTGGTCAAAATTATTTTTTTTATTTTTAAAATATATAGAAATCTTTTTAGCGACGATTAAAAATTGTATCGCTTGCGAATATGCACGATCAAAATGATTATTCATCTAACTATTGAAACTTTAGTCGAACGTTTGTGACCTCGGGTCTTTTCAAAGTTCTCAGTAACAGAGGAACGAAAGAAACAACAGTCGTAAAACACGTCGCGTAATGTTATATATACATCTGAGAGATGAAAAATGAGAAGATGGACGGTACGAAATTAGCGGTCAGAGTCCTTCGACAGTCCCGACGTCCCGACAGACTTTATCTTAAAACCTCGAGCGGTTAAGAGAGAGAGAGAGAGAGAGAGAGAGAAAGAGAGAGAGCGGAGCCCACAAGAGAGAGGATTGTGAAGAAAAGCGAAGGAAGGGCGGAGAAGGTCGAGACGGAGGACGAACAAGGTTCGTTTGCCCGCCTGCACACGTGCACCTATATGGTAATTCCTTTCGGCCGCGGCCGAGTGTCGAGAATTTGACGACGGGGATACGCCATAAAAATACGCCCGACTCGGCCAGAAGAATATATCGAGGAACATGCACGGCACGGGTGAACGGACGATCGTATATCCTTTTTTTTTTTTTTTTTTTTCGCGTCTGAGCCGATTAACTCCAACACGCGCGCCCATGTATATTTGTCATTTTTCAGTATCGCCTTTAATTATTACACTTGAATATATATAATTTACACGAAAGTGAAAAAAATATGCATTCCAAGGTGACACGGGGTGCGGTAAAAAAAAAAAGATTCATTTTCATCTATCTTAACGTTGGCAAAATTAAATGACAAAACTTCAATTGTCGTATGTATACGGATTTCAAGAGGAATTGTTGTAGACATGGATGCATATTTTCAACAATAGCTTCTTTTCTTTTACGTTCAATATACAGTAACTCGAGAAATTGATCGAGTATTTCAAAAATTCTAAAAAAGATTATAGTAAAAAATATATTTTGTATTTTTGTATTTTTCTCCGATGATATGCGAGTTATAAAAATCTCTTTTTACATACTTTGTTCTTTTTTTTTTCTTTCTCCTTTTTATTTTATTAAAAAAACTTTGATAAATTTTTTAAAATATTTGATTAATTTCGTAACTGTGTATATAATTTTGAAATTTCTTTCCAACCATTCATATCACTAAAATTATAGATAATTTTATGTAAAATTGAAAAAAAAAATAGTTGTAGGAAATTTAAAAGAATCGCGATTCTTGGATCTGGATAACTTGTATTTGTTTATCGAGATTTTATACTTTATGACATATATACATTTGCGGTATTTTGTCGTTTAAAAGCATTGCCCCTCGTTGGCTATTGAACGTTCGCGGGGGGATACTGGGTGTCTCGTTCGACTAGCCGCGCGGTTGAACGAACGTATCGCTCTCTTGGCGTATGTTTCAGGATACAACATCGGCCGGCCATTGTCCACCTAACGATAACGTTACTTATTCGCTTCGTGACTGTACGCGAATTCGCGATCTGTATCGCGATTATGTCAGT
This sequence comes from Polyergus mexicanus, assembly GCF_030449975.1. Taxonomy (NCBI): domain Eukaryota; kingdom Metazoa; phylum Arthropoda; class Insecta; order Hymenoptera; family Formicidae; genus Polyergus; species Polyergus mexicanus. The sequence continues at coordinate 11,481,850 of NW_027223328.1, read as the reverse complement.
TTTGTTTCGTCAACCGCGATTTTCAACATCTTTCTATTTCGCAGCGATTGAGAGAAAAGCTTTCAAAATGAAATATTTGTGCAAAACTATAGTTTCCTTTACGATTCCTTTCCACTCTTTCTCCTTCAAATATCATACATATGTATACACAATTAATATAGTTACGATACGGGATAAACATTACATAATATTTCGCGTCAGTGTTTTGCGCGATAATAGACATTTACAAATTATAATTATATCGCCGACAAGGGGAAGAGAAAGAAAGAGAGAGAGAGAGAGAGAGAAAAACTTGCGAAAAGTGCGAATTGTTTTAATCACGACTGTTCGCGCTTGCAAATTCTCTGAACGCAATCGCGTTTATTCAGATTTGTCGCCCACTTTGCGCTGCTCCCGCTCCCGCAACCGCAGGTGTATCGGAGCAACACGATCAGCGTTTTTTTCGTCTATATAACACTGTTAAACAACGTGTCCCGAGATTTTTTTTTTTTTTTTTACATTAGTTGTGGCAAAAACGAGAAAAGGATAGGTAAAGTAAACAGCTAGCTCATTTTTGAATGAAACTCTCATCTTTTCTCTCTCTCTCTCTCTCTCTCTGCCTCTCTCTTAAAATATTTCGCGCATTATTGCCTTAATACTCGGGATAATCGGGATTAAAATTTGACTGAAAATCCCAACAAGCGGTCGTTAAATCTTTGGCGGGATATTTGCAAACATCCTGTAACATCGGTCGTCAACTTACTATGTCGATCTACGTATATGAGAAGAAGGGGTGAAGGGAGAGAGAGAGAGGGGGAATATACTGTATCTCGCCTGTATCTACTTGGTTCACGAATTTTCGCTGACATTCTCGACGAAAATGCGTACTCATGTGTCTCGGTGGCGGGACAGACACGGCCCAGCACGACACGGTACCGGCAGTGCTACTCAGGTATACTCGGCTGTCTCGACTTCCGGTCGCGGTAAAGGTGTGCCTAGGCGTAGAGTTATACCCACGCGACCAGACACGGACGGACGATCGATGGCGGAAAAAAAAAAGAAAAGAAAAGAAAAAGTCGCGCTACCATAAGCTTCGTTATGTCGCGGCGAGACCCGTTTCGGTAGATCGTGCCTTTAAATCAGGTTCGGGCATTCGGTACGATGCTAAATCCAAGTGTACGCACACGTGAACGAAGTAGCATCGTATTACTACTGGGGGATAGGGAGCAAAAATGACAGCAGGCTTTCGGATCCCTTCGTTTTCAATTGTTTCGTCGAGATCATAAATCTAAAAATGATTCATTATTTTTGCATTGGCAAATTTTCTTTTCTTTATATATTATATTATACGAAATAAAACAACTTTTTTTTAAGAGATGTATTATTTCGAAATTGTTCGGTTCTTGTTTTCCAGCGTATGTATAATATAGTGCTTTTTTTTATAATTATAAATTATAAATTGTCACTTGTACGTAAAATTCACATTAAATATGTATAATACACACGCATATAATGCGAATATTTATCGCTATCGTTCAATTTATCATTTCAGTTTGTTGATTTGGGCATGGTAACTAGCATAGAGTACAATCATAAGTCTGTGGAATCGGCAAGGAAAGGTCAAGAGGTTTGCATCAAAATTGAGCCTGTACCGGGAGAAGCGCCGAAAATGTTTGGCCGTCACTTTGAAGCGAAAGACTTTCTCGTTAGCAAGGTAAGTGCGTTAGCTATTAGTTTGTCAATTTATTTACTTTAAATATAAAAAGAAATTATAAGACGTGATTATATAATTTGAAAGAACAAATTTTTCAAATTTCATAGTCGATTGTCGTCATATATTATAAAAATGATAGAAAGATAAATTTTGCACCAATTTTGCACGCGTCTCGTTAGTAATCGATTCAACCTTAATTATAATTAAATTTGTTATACATTGTTCAAATATTATTTTGACACATTAAATCGATAAATTCCAATTATAATTCTTGATGATTTTAATTCTTTCACACACATCGAATAGCGTATTATTTTACTCGCGTTAGACCACGCAAAACTGAGAAACGCGCGTTTTCGCCTTGACGCGAATTCGACTTGTTGTTAGTATGCGAGACCTAGATCGAAAAAGGAAGATGAACATCCGGCGGCGATCGCCCGTCCGCCGTCGGCTTCCGGCCTTCGTAGAAGCTCGCTATCTTCTCCCCTCGTTCTCTCCCCTCTCCCTCTCCCTTTCTACTCTTTTTCCTTTTTCGTCTTCCTCCTTCAGGCCGGAATATCGATTACAAATCGACGAGAGACTCGGCCTTGCGCTCGTTCGGAAACTTTATTCTAACGTTCGTACAAAATCCTTTACTTCGATAATTATCATACATATATACACACATACTCACACACACACGTATGCTCATTCGGCAACGATTTATTATTCGAATCATACAGAGTAACGCGTCTGTATATGGACCGAAATATAATATCACAGTTTTATCTCATCTCTTTTAATATCTCGATATGTTTTAAGCTTTAGTAGATATCACATAAACTTGGTAAAGTATTGATATTTCGGAATCTATACAATATGATTCGATTTAAAAAAATTAAAGAATTTATATAAGAGTTTTAATTATATCACTTTGTGATATAAGTGTCTGTGCTAAATAAAGCTTTTATTTTTCATATTCTATTATTATACGCAGCCTTTACGGTTCGGGAAAGAGTGATGACAAAGTTTATGCAAATAGGCATGTCTTTTCAAACATTTTGATAAAACGAATGTAGATGTTTAATCGTAAAATAATATTAATGAATATAATATTATAGATTATAGAACCAAAAAAAAAAAAAAAAAAAAATAGAGAGATAAAAATTTGAAAATTTCATTTCATAAATCTAAAAAAAAAAAATTGACGCATAAAATATATTAATTAATTAATACAAAGATTACATTAATATGTAAGGATGAATAAAGATCTAAAATGGGGAGCTGAATGGATCATATTTCAATTACTCCATCGCCGTTACATTATTCTCGAGGAAATGTGCGTAAAGACTGTTGCGATCGTTAATTAAGACGGATGTTTCGTAGGCTTCTTCCCCTGTGGGAAACTCTACCGGGCATCTTTTCTTCGGCGTTTCAAACCGACGTCCCATCTTTATTCTTTCTTCCTTCTCCCTTCTCTCGTCCCTCCTTACTTCTCCGCTCCCCCCCCCCTCTCTCTCTCTCTCTCTCTTCCATTTTTTCCTTCTTCTTTCCACGGGTCTGTTCTATCGTCGTGCTTCAAACATCTTCCTGCGCTTTGGTAGGCAAGCGGAAGTCGTCGTTACCGTTTGGTTCGTGGAATCAGTTCCGGAAGTATCTTGTTCCCACGATGATTCTCTCGAAGCCGTTGTTCCGCCAACGTGTCGACTCGCGCTTGAAGCGAAGCAAACGCTTTTGCTTTTATTCGCTTAAAAATGTTTCAAACAGATATGAGGCGAGAAATGACGAATAAAGCGATGCTGACGCATTAATTCTTTTACTTTAACGTATGAGAGACGAATGTATAAAAGAGCATTTTCTACATTACGGCTAAAACTTGTGCTTTTATAAACGAGAGTTTATCTGAGAAGCGAAAAATATAAGCAGCGAATACAAATCAATGTCCAATTGAATAACTGTGTAGTATCCCCAATAACTGTGTATCTGAAATTAATTAATTGTGTAACTTAGTCGTCTGGACAGTGCGATGACATTTATAGGAAAATATTACAAAATATATATAGGAAAAATAATTTATACGTACAAAATATATCCAGATGAAAACGCTCGGTAGTAAAAACTAGTAGTATAAAGTCCATTTTAAATTACAATTAAACAACAGAATTTAGGATGTAGTTTTATTTACGTTTTGTGCGCCGTGTGTTTCGATGCGTGTTCCGATATATATGTATATACTTGTATTCTGATTCCTTAAAACTGTTTTTCATATTACACGACATATAAAGTTATAAAAAAAATTCTATCGTACGAATTATGGGATCGTCTAAAATGAGCTTGAAATATAAAAGGAAATGCAGGATGTTTTTTTTTTTGCTTCATACTTGTAGTTTGAAACACAAATGTTTTCACTCCTGCTTTCAGCATAGAACATTTGCTTCGCTTGTTTTGCATCAGGCATAATATTTCTCGGCTTACTTTTCTCGCCGCATCTCTCAAAGATGCGTTTATTTATTCGAACACGGAAATAGTTCGTTCTTAATCGTGGCGCGAGGAAGCGAAGAAACTGGATCACGGAAATTTGCGTGAAACATCTTAACGGCGCTGCAAACGTCTTGCTCTCAAAAATTTCATCGTTTATAAAAACAATAGTTTTCGAAGGAATATTAGCATCTCTTTTTCCTCTCTCTCTCTCTCTATCTCTCTCTCGTCAATCGATTCGGCACGATCGTGCGCGATCTTATCGTGCTTTTTCGTCACAGAGGCCGAAATTGCATAATAACATCCGAGAGACGCGTAATCGCGATCACGGATTTCGCGTGAAAAAGTTAAATCTTTAAATTAGTTTTGCGCCTCGCGTCGTCTGTGAAATTTTTTATGATTACCGCGAACTGTTGTATATTCAACGTTCCGCGTACTTTACGAGCGATAATACGGACGTAGGTGGGGAAACGTGGAAAAGGGAAGGAGGGAGCGAGGTGAAGAGCGAAAAAGAGAGAGATGGTAAAGCGGTGCCGTATAGAGAACAGAGGAAACAGAGAGTCAGAGAGAGAGAGAGAGAGAGAGAGAGAGAGAGAGAGAGAGAGAGAGAGAGAGAGAGAGAGAGAGGCAGGCAATGTGTACGGGAAGAGGAGAGAAGGAACGAGAAGGGGCGTGGCGGGAGGCAGGCGTCCTCAATAGCTGCGTAAAACCACCATTGTGACCGATCCATGAATGAAACGGGACTTCCGGCCGGGAGTGGGGGCGGAAACAGTTGTGAAGCGTTACGTTTCCGACGCTGGTGTACGCGCGCGCGCGCGCGCGCTTCACTTCTCTATTTGCGAAAAGCGTCACACGTGAAAATTACCCACGGTTGCCGGCCGGCACACGTTAAAAAGACACGCACTCTTCGAAAACGCCGCAGCTGCCGCGATTACCGCCAGAGTTGTTGCTTTATCGAGATTTCGCCTTCGACACATCGCCTACCACGTCACACGAATGACGCTTGTGTTTCCGTTGTACAGCAAGCTGCGTCATTCGATTATGTAACATGTCGCGCTATATTTTTTTCCCTTAAAGCGCTCATGGATGAGTAGCGTCTACAATCTACTCTCGAAATTATATTCGCGCTCGAAAAAATTATCTCCGATTTACGAATTATATATAAGAGTTTTCAAGTAATTTTTATAGCATGCCTAAATGCTAAATATCCGCGAGCGTTACGGGACTCTCTCAAAGAGAAATAGGGAATAACATTATAATATAAAATATGTAAGAGTAAAAATGCTTTTATTATATATAAAATCAGTGTTTATATACGTATAAATTAAAATGCATAAATTTCCGTTTCAGTTCCTTTTAAATAATAAAACGATTGAGAGAGGAGAATCTACTTTATCATTTAATTACAAGCCGAAAGTTTGTAATTATATCGTAGATTTTCTAGTATCCGATAACGATTTTCGTAATAATACGATTAACTATAGCGCCATTTTTTAAACTGTTACAGATAAGTCGGCAGAGCATAGACGCGTGCAAGGAGTACTTTAGAGACGATCTGTTGAAAACCGATTGGCAGCTCATGGTGGAACTGAAAAAACTCTTCCAGATACTCTAGGATATGATGAGTATTACGGCAACGACATTATCCTAGGACCTCTTGCTTTTCCGGCGCCTACTTGGCAAAAAGATCGGATCGTCAATGAGTTTCGCGATATCGCAAATTGGAACGGACGCCTCTTGCATAGTCGTCGAGTCGTCCCAATCGTCACAAGGATATTATAAAATATGCATCTACACTGGAAATTATTCTTCCTTCCAATTTCGGATCGACGCTTCTTCCATCCTTCCATGCTTCCGCCGACGAAAGCATCCGGCGTTTAGACTTATGTTGAAGAACATGCCACGAAAAAGGATGCGAAGACTATTTCAAACTCGCCTACGTCCTAGACATGAGCATGCTCGATTCGCAAAGTCTCGAAGACGATCGATGAAGGAGTTGCGATCATTGGATTCGGCAATTGCATTCGGAATATTTACATTTACAGAGTATCGCGAAATAGTACACTCTCATATTCTATCAACGACGAGAATGAAGAAAAGGTAAGGTAAAGCCGTTGCGTCGAAGCTTCTTGGAAATGCGCGATCGCGAAAAGGAGAGAGAGTCACTCCGGATGGAATGTCGTGGGTGGCAACGGCGTTGTAGATACGTGGAAAAGCGCAGATACAGAAGGAGGAGAGAAAAAGAGGAGGAGAGAGAACGAAAAAACACTATAATGAAAACTCTAATGAATGAAAGAATCGTACGAGAACCTTATGTGTTTTGTATATGTAATCTTTGTATAAGACAAGCAAAGTAAATATATACTGCGACCGGAAAATAAAGACTACGTGCTTTCGCAGAAAAGGGGAATAAAAAAAAATATATATATATATGCGCCGATGCTCTCATTCATTATTGTGCCATTCTTGGTCTCCGGATATCACTCCCCATCAAGTTTTCATCGTTTCACTCAAGATATATATCTGATATGCTCGCAATTATCAGTAAGTATATCCCCTCATGTTTTAAAAATAAATTCTATATATTTTCGTGAGAAGACTTTTTTACAATGATATATTGTACTGCGGATATTGCAATAGTTTATCAAACTCAAATTTGTCTTCAAACGGCCGTCTCTCAATTTTGATGCGATTTGATGAATTTGTAAAACAAACGAAAATCTTTGAGGAAATGAAATTCTTGACAAGAAAAGTATAATTTTGTTTTAACGTCTAATCAGAAACGCAAAGATGAAAAATATGTTCTTTTTTTTTCTTCTTCTATAGAACAAGTTTACACACAGGAAAGAAAAATATTTCCACAAAAATAAACATCTTGCTTTGGTATGCGCGAGAACGGAAAAGCAAACATTTCAGGGGAATAGGACATAAATAATTTAATATGCAGTCTGATATAAAATAAAGATAATTTTTGTCTCTATTCTTTCACAATGACAACATAACCGACGTTTATATTTATTTAAATATCCGCGCCCTGCTATCCATCGAAAACTATCGAAACCAAATGTGCGTAAATACAATAGAAATGAAAAAAATCGAACAGAATTATTTTCAGGAAAAAATTCATAGATTTAAGGATCCTTTTTCCGCTTCTTGAATCATGTGATCGCATGTTCCTTTATATTATTAAAACATTCGGCGATACACCCCGATCGTGGGAACACGCGTTTTTAATTGGCCGAGAGTGGCAATAACGCCGGAAAGAAACTCGAGAAATAAATCGACGACGACGACGAGAAAGATGACGACGATGACGTGTAACGTTACGCAGTAACGTCGTAGATCGCGTATCATTCTCAAATTCTTCAGAACTCTCACCCTCCTCTTTTTTTTTTTTTCACGCCGCCGGAAGTGACAATAATAGGATCTTGCAGGCGTGTGAGATCGATTGTGTGCGCGGAATCGAGAAACACGTCTTCGTAGTCGCTGCAACTCGAAACATATTCATTTACGTAAGTCATATAGGTTTTAATCGGATTTACCGATACGATTCCGTCTCCGTCGCTCTCTTACGCATATTATTTTACATCGATACGTGCTTGCCTGTATAATTATCGAAGGATACAAAGCATCGGTCAATGCAAACGAACGATAACGTGAGATAAATTTTAACGTATTCTCGAGTGCCCATCAACATGGGTAATAAAGGTGACTTTGGCGAATAAGGAAGATGTGGCGATATATTTATAATCGATTATCTATATATAGAAAAAAATATTTTTGCCATCTATTTGCATTCTTTAAAGCTAAATTGTTTCAGTATAAAATATATTTAAAATCAATTTCTTTCGGAGGAAAATCTTTAATTTAAAATTGAAACAAGTTTTTTATTATCTTTATTATATTTCTATTATTACACTATCTATTCGATTATATAGACCGTCTTTTTTTATATACAGTGATTCGCGAAATAAGATGAAATATTTTGAAACAATTTCAAATTATTAAAAAAATATATCTTACAGATGTATATCTGTATTATTTTTCTTATATAATTAATAACAAATTGTAAGAATGTCACTTTATATGTGTCGAGTGTCTTTTCTCTTTATGTATGTAAATTACGTACATCTCGCTGGTACGATGTAGTTTATATACTTGATCAATTAGCAATTGATAATTTTTGCATCATTTGCGTAAACTCGTGCGTCGGAAGATCGATGATTAAGGTTCTCGAGTTGTTCGAGTCCGTCGCTAGTCCAAGTCGGAAAATAATATATGTCGTGTCCTTGCTGGGAGCAAGCGAGAACGCGCGCGTATCGGCAGCTCCCGCTCAATAAACGCGCGCGCGTCATTTTTCGAGTCATTCATGCATCTGCTGCAGGTTGTCCTCGCGCCTCTCTCCGACTGTCCGACTGTGCGTGACGTGCGGTGCGATTGCACTGTGTTAGTGCAACTGCATGCGCACGTGCGTGCTCGCGCATTCGTCGTACACGTCTGCGCGGCCATTTACGTGAAATCGAATGATTTACAAGCTGCATCGCGATGCGACGTCGATCGATGCAATCGATCGAGTCTTTGCTAACGTTAACGTTAAAACCGATACCGTATCCGGGGCAATTCTTGAAAATATGACCTTAAAAATGTGACCTTAGTAATCAACAGTTTGAAATCATTATTATATCTGCGAAGAGAATCTGTACCTTGATGTTATAAAAAAACAAGAATATAATTATTTATAGATAAACAATATGCGATGACCGTCAAATAAATGGCAAAATTTTGAGGCGCGTAGTCTATTCATTTCGAGGATGAAAAGAAGCCAGGGATACTCATTCTTACTTTCTAATAATAAAAACATATTTTATTATCGTTTTTTGAAATTGCAACGCTGTACAATAATCAAATATTTAACAGTTGTGATATAACATTGTCGATGAAAACATAATGAAAGTTGGTCTTAAAATATAGGAAAATGTGTGAGAGAGAGCGAGAGAGAGGAAGTAAGTAGGAAATATATAATTGTGAAAATGAGGGTAACATTTCGCCACTGCTATTCCGAGTACACTAATTTCTTTATATCGCTCGTATGACTTACTTAATTAGAGACAATTAACCTTGCAATTACCGAAAGCAATGGCGCAGGAAAATATGAAGGGGAGAACGAGGAAAGAGTTTTCAATGATATCATCGAAAAGAACATTTTTTTTTAAAATACATTTCGTGTATTTCTAAATTCTCATGTTTTAAATTTTAACACGTTTCGAGTTATACTACGAGGGCGTTTAGTTTCGGAATTAAAAATTTCACTTGAAATCTGAAACGTTAGAGATAAAAATTACGCATCATCGATTACAAAGGTGTTTAAATTTAAATTCTAAAAAGATCGCTATTCATTAATCCATTACCGTGACCTGACTCTGAGAATTGGAGAAAAGAAGAAAAAAAAAAAGAGCCAATAAAGTCTCGCTCGATCGCAAAAGGGATTTTTACGGATGAATGGGCGTGAATTGCGACGGACTTAGGGTCTGTCGACGAAAAATCCCATCACCGGCTCCGTTGTATTTCACGTAAAGTAAAACTTTCAATGCGAATGCGACTGTTGGTCGACTCATTGAGGACGCGCTGTTACCGTGCTATGAAAGAGAAATGACGCAGAGGATGATATACGCGCGATTCTATCGAGCAAGACGGAGAGGGAAACCATCGAGAGGAGAGAAAGAGAGGGAGTGAGATCCAATAGGAGAGGGGAGCGAGCGGGAGGGGAAACGTTTCCACACCGGATATCCTCTCGAGGGAAGCGGTGCACGCGATTCGCATCGCCGCCACGCCCGCGTGGCGTGTAGATATAAACGTCGTCGCCCGTATTACTAACAGTAACATAAATGGCCGATAAATGGCAAATTGGGCAAATATCTATCTTTTTTTTTTTAGTGCTCTGTATGATATTTTAATCGTATGACGGAAATAAATTCTATATTTTGATTATTTCCCAATAGATACAGGTAATGATATTTTGCGAGATAATTCATTCGCGTACGATATCTCTCTATTAGAATACTAATGTGGAAATTGAACTGAGAAATTGACCGTAAAATCCATCTATTTCCATCTATCGATTAAATCGAGTTACGAACGCTTGTTGTTATTATCTAAATCTAAATGGATAGATTAATAGATCCGCTCTTCTCGTCGAGAACTGTAACGCTGCGTTTTTTATATTATATTAATCCTCTCGACATTTATGTGTATGTACGTTTCGGAGAAATGAGTGAGAGACTTGAACGAGTCTCGTGATGAACATTCCCCGTATTGGTCGGTCGAATCACGAATCGACCGATGAATATCATGACAGCGAGAGAAGGAAGTTGCCTTTTGCCATTTCTCGGAATAAAGTACGTCATATATTTTGCCTCCGGTTGCAACGCCGTCCATGAATTCATTGAAACGCATTTCAATCGCGATGGAAAAAATCGTAAAAAGTGTTTCTTTTTTTTTCTTTTTTTTCAATATTAGATCTTAGACGCGATAAATACAACATGTATTAATTAATAATCCGTATTTTCATTCGAGAGAAATGTTATCGACAATCGTACAAACACTATTGAGACGTATTACAGATAGTCGCTCCTCCTCTTTTGCTTACTTTTTTTCTCACTCTTTTCGCTTCCGAGAATATCCCGAATAGATTCTGAGTATTCATCATGACTCACAACCAGAATCGACTCTTTGACTGTTTAACTTCAATCTTGAGCGTTTGACATGTGCGAAAGATTGAACTTAAGGTTAAAAAAAATCATTAACAGCTGATAGTAAATTCGTATTTTTTCAACCACCTACAACAGTCATGTTGCATAAATATTCAATACGATACATACGGCTTGAGTATGCTTGAAATAAACATAGAAAATGAAATGAAACGATGAATGTGGAACAGAGTAACGCACACGAAATATAATATTGCAAAAAGAACTTCTTAATGACAGCGGTAATCTTTAGGGGCGCACTTCTCGTTCGACTTTTCTACCCCACGGCCACTTTTGGACAGGTGCGCGCCTCGGTGTTAAATTCGCAAAGATCATAGAGAGCGTAGCGTAACTTAAACTAATGCTCCGTCAGGGACCTTGAGTATCTCCCTGTACATGTGTACATACGCGATACGTGTACGATACAATGTTCTCGCCCGTATTACCTTATTAGATAAGCCAAGGCGCTCCCCTCAGGTAAGTACGTCCTGTTACTCTCCGAAAGATTAATTCAATCTTATTTTTTTTTTTTTTTTTTACGTCGAAAGATGCTTCATTTTTATTAAAAATCATTATTACTCCGAGAATTGCGATATTAAAGTATTTGGCATTGACTGATATTTTTAATATTTTTGTAAATACAATACTTTGCTTAATCCCCGAAAAGTTTAATGTTACAATTGCGATTGTATAGACTTATAATCCCCATGAATCTGTTTGGGAAACTACTAGATCGTAATTTTGCAAGCTGTGCACATCCTTTTTCGTAAAACGCAGAACGCGCGTGTTTCGCTCGCAACAGGATTTCCAATAAATCACGATGCAAATTATGAATGAACGTCTTCAGCCTCTATAGGCGTATATTACGCTTTATCAGGATTTATCTGCAGAGCGATCGTCATCGACGATGTACGTTTCCTCGTTCGATCTCTATATTATTATTTTTTATTACGATAAAAAATCCGATGAAGCAAAATTGTTGTTTATATAAAATAAACTTATTTTATAGAGTTATCGCGTTAGTTTCTGATTTAGCGACGTAGTCATTTTTCATACGATTAATTATGTCAACCGGACGAGCCCAACTTTTATAAATTATATTCCTTATATATAAGGTTGTATATATTAATAATTATATTATTAACACATTAAAATGTGTGACCTGTAATTTATAACTATTAACATATAAAGTAGAGAAAAGCATATCGAGAGAGAAACATAATATCGCTGGAATCGCGTTTATGGTTTCAGCGTAAAAAGGACGAAAAGGACATATCGCTTTTACTCTATTCTCTCTCTCTCTCTCTCTCTCTCTCTCTCTCTCTCTTGTCGTTTGCCTAGGCGGGTATATAGGAGGAGCAACGCGCCTACAAATATATATTTAATACACACACGGCACCTCCGTGTACGATATATCGGCGAGCAAATGGGACGAGCGTAGAAGAGGTGGAGCGAGGTCGGGAGTCGGGACCGGGGGCGAGGAGATAGAGGAGATGGAAGGAGCGAGAGAGCGAGCGACGGTTCATAAAGGGCGACGAGTGCGAGGAGGATGAAAGAGGATGTAGTCGGCGGACGTTTACGAAGAGAACCGAATCGCTCCGACATGTGGGAGAGCCAGATACTACTATACGCGCCGCAGGCCGCAGGATCGGTGTGTTACAACGTTCGATCACCTGAACGGATACACCCATTCTATTATTGCCTTGCTCCCCTCGACAATTTCGCTCGACTACTGTCTTTTAAACAATTAATAATTATTACGCGCATATTTTAGTAAAAAGAGGAAAAAGCGACACACATGATTAAACGACGCACAAGATTTATTATTAAATGTGGGAAGAGATTTTTTTCAATCGCGATAGAACGTTAAGTGAAATAAATAGATGGTATAAGATGTAAATATATATTTTACACATAAATAAACATACATGCGTATATGTATATCGAGTGTGATAAAATAACGACAGAGAAATTTATAACGGCAAAGCGCTCGTTCTCTCTCTCTCTCTCTCTCTCATTTCTATAAAAGTTCGAAAAGCCCACGTGATATCGCGGCTCCGCGAGTCGGTCCTGGCCGCACAATACGAGCATGAATGAAGTATCGCGTCTGACTCGTCAAGTATAGGAGGACGCGGGGCTGGGCAGGAGGAGAGAAGGGAGAAGGATCGCGAGCGTCACGGTACCTCGATGCGCGAGACGCGCGTGTGGGTGCTTTGCGCGTGCGCGCACGAGCGAGCGAGAGACGCGGAGCGCGACGCGTAAGTACTGCTCTCGCGCATACGCTCCTTTCAATGCGAGAGGGCGGCGCATGCGCGCCCCGTTCACGGAGGAAGCGAGACAGAGACAAAGCGCCGCTCGAGCTGTTTGTATGCGAGTAAAATTTACACCGTCGCAGCAGCGCCGTGCGCCATCCGGTCGTTCCGGAAAGCTTGGGGGCGATCGCCACTCTGCTGGACAAAAAGAGAGAGAAAGATAAACGGTGGCATGTGTGGAGTTGTGTTTGCGGAGAGAGCCGTCGCGTCGTATTACGTACGATACTCTGTGTAAACGCATTTTGTGGAAGCCACAGGACGCGATACGCGATACATTGGACATTACACGAGCGTCCCGTTGCACGTACCTCGCGACGACGGAAAGACCATCGTGTTGTCGGATCGTGCGCATAATACGGTGACAAATTTTTACGCGAATGTGAGCCTCGTATGGTGAAAAATCTTTCTCCGGTGACCGTTGATGTATTACGCCGACGAATGCCACGCGAGCCGTCAAGGATGTTAGGAAACGTCACGTCGCATCACATCACGAACGTCGCTGAACGGGACGAAAGGAGGTGCAAGTATATCGGATAGCGGAAAAGGATTCAAGCAGATAGTTTGGCAAATAGATTCTAAAGAATATTACTCGAAAGATCAAGAGGAAAGAAAGATCCGAGATCCGACCAGTGGCCCCGGCGACGAGATAATACGCGCCTGACTCGCACTCGCCACGAGCCACGAGCTGTACACCGGCATGGCTGCCGAGGCCAGCTGAACTTTTGCTTCTCTCTCACACGCGAAATTCAACTCTATCGTCTCCCTCGCGTACGCTCCACAGAGCGAGCGAACGCGCGTACACGACGCGTGCGCGCCCGAGATCGTTCCCTCTACGTCCTCTTTGCTCCTCATCGCCCTTCGACCAACTCCCCTTTTTCACTTCCTTCCACTCCTCGCCCCACTCATAATCCCACCGTTCTCGTCTCAACGACGCGAAAGACGAGGAAAGAGAGACGCGCACACTATCGCACAAGTATATATCACCCGGTATTTCAGAGAGACACGCGCGAGTGTTCCTTTTACGTGTGCGCGCGCGTGTGCGATGTGTTCGTGTAATACACATTGGCGCGACCCGAAGGCTCGCCATTCGGGAGAACCAGCGCAGGCGCAAACTTCTACATCGTTCGCCAACCCGATCTATCTATCTATCTATCGAGAAGCCACGATATCATCGTATCTCTCTCTCTCTCTCTGTTCTTCGGCAAAAAATCGTCCCTACCGTCATTCGCGCGTGTCGTCGTCAAAAACGCGTTACGGTGATACGGCGGGAAAATAGCTGCGGTTCAAAAAGACGGAGAAAAGTTTTTCGTAAAAAAAACGAGCACGAAATAAATACTGCGAGCAAATATTGTTTATCGTCGTCGGAACGACGACAATGGAGACATATGAGCGAAAGGAATTTCGGATACCTTCAACGATTTACAAATCGAATAAATCCAACGACGTCGCTATTTGACGCATCGACGAGACGAAGGGTATCGGTGCACCTGTCGTCATCGACGGCGTCGACGACGCGCCACTGTTCGTAACGGAAGAGAGCGAAGCATCCCTCGGCGCGGTCGGTCGAAAGAGTCAACGCCTCGAAGAGAGAGGGAAAGTACATTGAGGAGAAAAGGTCGCCGAGAGAGGGTGGAAGGATGCGCGACGAGGAGCGCGGCCGTCGCGACATACTCCCGCTTGACGTTTTTTTACGAAGACCAACGCGGTTATCCGAGATGCGAGCCGCGTGACACGAATGCGGGAGCGCGAGAGAAAGGTTAGCCAGAAACACGGGGGGAGAGAGAGAGAGAGAGAGTCGGATTGGAAAAGAGAAAGAGAGAGACGCAAGCGCGAGAGAGCGTATCCGGCCCATGCGTACAAACGTACGTACGTGCGTACGTACGTACGTGCGTGCGTGCGTGCGTGCGAGCGACGAGGACGGAACGAGAGTGGCTATTTCTGTGGGGCATATAGGGGCCGTCCGTATAAAATAAGCAGTGAATGAAGGTGCCTGTTTACTGGCAGACAGCCTACGCGAGATTCAGTCGGCTCTCTTTCTCTTTTCTCTCTCTCCCTCCCTCTTTTTTTCTCTTTCCGACTCTCTCCCCACTTTGATCTCTGTATATCTCCTTCTCTCTTTCTCTCTCTTTCCCCTGTACTTTTTCTCTCTCTCACGCTCCACTGTCCGTCTCTGTCTCGCGCGTTTGTAGTAGCAGCGCGATTTCTCTCCCTCTCGCTCAGGAGCGAACGCGTACGTGCTCTGCGGAAAAGGGAGAGAGAGGGAGAGAGAAACAGAGAGAAGAGGTAGGCGAGAGCGCGTCGTGTCGGAGCTCGGAGCTCGGAGCTCGGGGCTCGGGGTACCGAAAGAGAACCGTGTCGTATGTGTATTGGCCAGTGTACGAGAGGACCCCGCGGTGTACCGATCTCTCTTCGTCGCTGTGTCGTGTCACCGCGCGTGTGTGTGTGTGTCTCTCTCTCTCTCTCTCTCTCTCTCTCTCTCTCTCTCTCTCTCTTTCGTACTCTCGGCCGTCATTCTATTTCTTTCTCTCCGTCTCGTTTGCTACATTCGTGGCCGGTCTATCCAGCTCTGGACGCGAGCGCGAGTGGCGTTGCTCGCCGCATTCTCGATCGAGTCGAGAGAAGTCGAAGCGAGCGAGCTTGCGCGCGCGCGCGCGCACGCGCGCGTGCGCTTCGGCTCGCCTGTAATGTCGTTTCCGCACTCACGGATCGTGTTCGCCTCGGAAGATACGTATGTGCTTGCGTGCTGTGACGTTGTGACTTGTGCCGGAAGTGCGAGCGGGGAAAAGTAGTAGTAGTAGTAGTAATAGTAATAGTAACAGCAGCAGCGGCAGCAGCAGCGACGGTGGCGGGAACGACAGTATAACAGTAGTAGAGTAGTTGGAGAAGGAAAAGGAGGAGGAGAAAGAGAGGAGAAGGAGGAGAAGCAGGAAGAGGTGGAATTTGAGTTCACGAACCGACGTTCAGTCTTTCTCGGGTGCACCGGAAGTGGCGGAGCAGGAACCGTACTCTTGCGTCGTAATTTCTCGTTCTCGCGAATGTACATATATATACCTACATATATACGCACACGCCCGCGCGCCTATATATATATTCCCACTTTCAAAGTGCGCGTTGTATTCGGAGCGCGACGTTCTATATACGTATACCCGTGGTAAAAAAGGAGTACAAGTGAAACGGAAGTGCCGAAAGTGTGGATACCTCGGACGACAAACCGCCCCCGGCGCTGCTTCCGCGGCGGCCGCTTCGACCGTTCAACGCCGCCGTCGTATTAAGGTGCGACGCGCCGCGACGTCCGGCGTCGACGGCGAATAATACGGCAACGACGGCGGCTACGACGACGACGGCGCCGCCGACGACCACGATCACGACGACCGCGACGACAACGACGACGGCGACGACGACGACGACGACAACGACGACGGCGACGACGGCGACGGCGACGACGACGACGACGACAGCGGCCGCGATTGTGCCAGCCACGTTGTCCACGTCCTCCCAAGGCTCAACGACCTCCTCGGCCGTTGTTCGAGTGTCGCCGCAGCCGCCACTCTTGACGCCGCCCCAGTATCCTGCGCCTCTACGGCCCCCTAGTTGTACCGGTGAGTGCGACAAATTTGTTTATAATCTAATCTTTTTATCTCGCGAGCGACGTGCAACGTTCGTTCCTCAAGTTGCTCCAAGATAATCACGCGTTAATCTCGGATCAAATGGCTGCGTCCTCATTAGAATGCGTGCGCGAGGAAAAAATAATCGCGTTCCAAAGTAGTACAGGATAGTTATAAACAAACGCGTAGGCGAGTTCCCTTGATCAAGCGAAACGCGATATTTCGTGTGTGAGGATGACAAAAGAAGTGAAAATATTTACAAGTTCTTGGGACGGGGGGGGGGGGGGAGGATTATTAAATCTTTAATAAAATAAATTAAATTACGTCGCGCGCGTTGAAAATTTTTCGTGTTTACCTATCTAGCCATCTCTAAACTGACGCGACAAATGTGCCACGTGGTTACCTTCGCTCGCCGATACACAGTAATATTGCGCTATCGGCGAATAGCGGCGCCATTATAACACCATTAGGGCTATCACGCCGATGGGTATATCGTTGCTCACAGGTGAAAATGACGGATATATTAACATACCGCTAGATACGTGTCTCCCGCCATGGTCGATTGCAAGTTTATCGAACGATTTCGTCGGAAAAACAACATCCGGGATGGACGGCTGACGGACAAATGACCCGGACCAACTGACTGCCGACGTTTCTCCTTTTCTTTTTTTTTCCCCATTTCGCTCGTCGCTTCGCTTCTGTTTATTTGCCCGTACTCTCGTAGTCGACGAGAAGAGAACCGGGATTTCGTAATGAGCGCGTAACCGTCGATTCTCAGCGCGCTTGTGCGTATGTCATTAGTAACGGCATACGGGGTGACCTGAAGCTAACAAACTTATTACGAATTGCTCTGTACGGTTGACGGTTTAAAGAATCGTGAAATTTTACATCTTGAATAATTCTAGTTTGTTCGAGAATGTTTACTCGAATTTTGGCGTCGAAATATTCGATACCGAGGCGTATAACTTGCAACATTTGAATTTTTATCGGTCAAACGACTCTTTTACAACTCTTTATTCGTCGAGAAATCTATATAGACCAAAAGTTATATCGGCTACATTCACGATACTTTGTACAATATTCACACGTCGCGTTCTTGGCGAAACGCAGACGAAGCGTTTGGAAACGAGACGACGAAAGAGGAAGTGAGAGAGAGAGAGAGAGAGAACGCGGGTAAATCTGGAAACCGCGTGCTCGTTTACGAAATTCCGCCTTGTTATTTCCAAGCCGGCGCTAATCATCGCCGGTCGAGAGCGATAAAGCTCCGAAAAATATCTGCGTCGCTCTCCGACGGAAATTGATTGGATCGAGCTGTCCATTCGCTTCATCTTTTCGTTATATCGCTCTCCGTATCGTTAAAGATTACGTTAGGTTACTCTGGAATTACGTCCGTATACTTTTTCGTATAGTAAATTATTGTCTTAAAAATTCTATATTGTAACATTTGATTGATTCTCATGCGCTGTATCACACGTATTAATAATAATATTACAAAAATAGCCATTGTTTGTTTGAGATTGAGCGTTTAATAAAAATTTTTTTTTCACAAGCTCGATTAATAGATGAAAATGAAAGTTAAATTTGAAATCTCTTATAAGAGATTTTCCCCTTTTTCTCGTCTCTCTTCGCTCTTATATTCTCGGTTCTTCTCTCAATATTTTTAGCTGCTCGTATACTTGGATATATTTCCATTACGTATTTGTCCTCGGCGAATTTTCTCGCGGAACACAATAAATCTGTCCGTCTCCTTCACCGCTCTCTCTCTCTCTCTCTCTCTCGGACGAGGTCGCGCGACTTCGCGCCAACTCTATCGACGCCGGTTAGACCAGCGTGACTCGTTGCGCGCATTGAGTCACACTACGCTTTCATAGAGACCAGTTAGACCGAACCAGTGACAGGGGCGAAGCGGTGAATGAAACCCACAGGTGTAGAAAGTTTGCGAGAAAGTCGCGCCGTCGTCTTTCGTAAAACTCACACTGTTGCGCGTAAATGCACGCGCGCTCGCGTGTACGCCCTCCTCTCTCTTTCGCCGTTGGGGATGAATTATCGCGTAATAGGCTGAAATTGAAAATCTACGAGAAATAGCCTTTATTCTTAAAAAGACGCGTACTTTTGGCAAATACAATTTTCATAGAGTACTATCGATCGTCTCGATTTTAATCGCTGTGGATTTTTCTGCTTCCTTGTCGTACAAAAATTTTCTGGATACGCGATGCTACATTTTTATAGCTCGGTTTAATCCACTAGATTACTAAATAATAAACGGATTCACTTTAGTTTCCGGTCGTACGATATCGTTGAAAATGCGTTCGCGTTGTGAATTGTTCTCCGAACAGCGAGGCCGTTTCGCGGCGTTTCCGCGAGTCACCCGCTATAGCGCGGCGCCTGTGTGCGTGCGTGCGCACGAGGCTTATTGACACAGAGGCTCGGAACATGTCGTTCGTTCGCTCTCATTGGCACCACCACGCACCACGCCGTGAATGCTACTCGGCTCTCGGCTCGCCGTGCGAGTTTCGAGCGCGCGCGCACGCGCGGTTGTGCCCGCGTATCCTCTCGTGCGAGCGCGCTACGATACACATCGATTCTTCGACGAGGTAGAGCGTAGAGCTCTATCGATGACGTTCGCGCGCATGCCTCGCGAGAGACGCACACGCGCGCCATATACGCCGCCAAGTCGATCCGGCATGAATGAAACCATGATTTCCACGCATGGTGCAAAAGTAGGCGACTCAACTGGCGTGCGAGAACGAATAGCCTCGGATTCTCTCTCGAGATTCGATCGAAACGTAATCTTCTCACACGACTCGTACAAACAACTCGTTGAGAACTCATTGAGGATTCGCATTGACATTCCGTTATGTATAATATAATTATCTTTTTACGAGATATAATATTACACATTAACGAATGCATCGATTAACCATTTCCTGATTAATTTTCAGTCGATTTTTTTTAGAGCGGAATAAATTTTTTACACATTTATTATATTTCATCTTAACATTTATCCCAATTGTATACTCCGATAGTTTTAATAATAAGAAACGATAACGGTTTCTACATGTTTCTTTTCGTTTTACTTGTGTTTCTTCGCGTCACACAAATATGCATATCTCAGATAAAGACCGAACGGCAGGAAAAGCGAATATATGCCTAGTTTATTCTTCCTTTCATTATAGGTAAGAAACGATTTCCAAAATATCGTAAACCAATATATTATTCATGAAATATATATATTTATTTATGAGAATTGTATATTTTATATTTAAACACATTGAGAGAAGGTTGGATCAAAAAATATCTTATCGATACGCATTCGACTATTTCATCATTTATCCATTAATTAAATGAATTTTTAATGGATAAAATTAAAGAAACTAAAAGCAGGTTCTCGATACATCGCGCATCAATTCATCAATAGTCGGGAAAAGAAAAATCCGTTAATCTCGAAAAAGCCCGACGATCACTCGCGAAACATGTTAAAGTACATAATTAAATTATTAGAAAAATATGAGATACGAATACCGCGTATCTTTTACAAAAGGATCGATTTTCTTTTACTTCTCCTTATCACTGCCATGCAAGAAATTAATATGTAGAGTAACGTGTGTTAAATAATTAAACGTTTCTCCATTATTCTGCATTTGTCGGTAACACGGCTAATTCAATTGTATTTGAACAAGTCCAATTGTGTGTGTGAAACACGCGACCTTCTGACGTATTGCTTTAAATATGCGCGCGTACTATATCGATACCTGGATCGGGTTAATCATACATTAAGTTAATTCTATACGTCACAGATGTACTCTCGATATCCTAAGGCTAATTGTAAGCCTATCGAGCTCTCCCGACTCCCAGTAGCGAATCAAACTCACGCTCGAATCTATATAATCGTTTCTCTCTCTCTCTCTCTCCCTTTCCCTTCTCACTCGCGAGATATATACCTCTTATTCGTTTTTTCTTATTCTTCATTTATTCTCTCTCTCTCTCTCTCTTTTTTCCCTTCTCATTCAAATAACACGAGAATACCAGCACCACGCTATCTTCGTGTTTGCCAACTCCGTTATCTCACGTTCCTCCATTTCAATCTTCTCTCTTCTCTCTTTGCCCATTCTCCGTCTTGTTCTCCGTCTCTACTATCGGTCTTTCTCTTTTGCTACTCACAATCTTTCCTCCTCGTCTATATCCTGCCGACTCGTTTCTTCCTCTCGTCTGCTTTTGCGCGAGCATCGAATGCAATCTACAAGCGAGTCGTCGTTATGTGTGTCGCGTCACATCCGGCCTCTCCGCGATCTCTCCCTCCCCCCCCTGTTTCTCTCTCTCTCTCTCTCTCTCTCTCTCTCTCTCTCTCTCTCTCTCTCTTCCGCCGTCGATAGTTTGTCCTTCTCTTTCTTCCATCTTCTCCCGTCGCGCCATTCATTTACCGTATGGTTCGAGACTGTCTCTTTCTAGCATTCTGTTTTATCGATCCACCCAAAGAATCGACGTTTTATATGCGATCGATGATCCAAAAGCAATGGCACATGGTACGATTTTTTTTTACGCTAAATCGCATGTTATTAAATTACTAGAAATGCATCATTAGACGTGAAGGATTTCTAACAATTTACTAATTTGCGATATAGCATGAAAAATTGTACCGTGTGCCAATGATTTAATCTGGTATACATATATTTACACTTATTTGTCGAAACAGGCAACTATGATCGAATTTGTTTGATTAAATAACGATATCTTGAATTATATGATAAACTGTTGAAAATTTATCATACGTTTGTAGAAAATATTTGATTTACAACGAATCGTATGCAACATAAGTCAAACTTCTCCTGGTATATATATTTCGAAAC
Source organism: Polyergus mexicanus (assembly GCF_030449975.1). Classification (NCBI taxonomy): domain Eukaryota; kingdom Metazoa; phylum Arthropoda; class Insecta; order Hymenoptera; family Formicidae; genus Polyergus; species Polyergus mexicanus. The sequence goes on along the minus strand of NW_027223328.1, from coordinate 11,460,190 downwards.
AGAAATATTTCCTTTTTTTTTCCCCTTCTAATCGATTTCTTTTTCGTTTCGCCTTCTCGTCCGATTATTCCGAACGAGAAGAACTCGATAGGAATTATAGAGCACATTATAAAACGGTTTGACGATTTATCGATGCGTATTCCCTATCGATCGGAGATGCAAATGTTACAAGACAATTATTAATGAGGCGTCTCTCAATGATCGCACGTTTTTTTCGGTGCCGAGGTGTCTCTCTCGAATCGTCGTGATTAATCGTGATTAATGCGAGTCAATACGGCAGGATCGATCGATGCGACGTAGATAACGACGTAATCGTATTGATAACAATCGACATTGTCACGGGAGAGGCGAATTTCCTATTGACTTTCGTATCTGTTTCCTTTTTAATCGAGTGCACAAGTCGATTTATTTAAAAAGATTGCGAATATCAAAATTAATTCGGTTACAATACATATGATGAAATCATTTATTTTTCTTATTTTTTTCACACAAATATATTTATATATAATATATATGTATATATAATGTATAGATTTTTTATTCTTTTACTCTTGTATTAATTACAAGTAGTGTTAAAATAGACCTGATATTAAATCTATAATATATGTGTATAAAATGCAACATTTATTAATTTGAAATTTGAAGGTCGGATTAATTCCATTATAATATAGTTGAGGCGCTAAAGTAATTTATGTTGATAATTGTTGAAGATTCCGGAATTGTCAAAATTATTTCTGGAACATAGGGACGCAACGTGCACGGCATTATATACAGCCTGCAAGATGATTGAAGTTATATTATATTCGCGCGAAGATAGTGTCTTTATCGGATGTAAAGATACATGTACAGGCGATAGAGGTGAACGGAGATGAGATAAATGAGATAAACTTATTTCCGGCGAACGGTGAAAAACAAACGTGACGAGATGCTCTGCAGTATACGTTATCCTTCTTATATAAGAGGAACTTGCATTTTAGTTTATTGCTTCGTGTCGCGTATTACAAATAATTTCTTTCCTCTCCCCCCCCCCCTCCCCCTTATCACAAGTGTGACCCGTCTAATTACACTTATCTCGTTATATCAGCGATATAGGTGTGCGTCGCAATATATGTATTCGCGAAAGAAATATACGAGAAATGAGAGTAGAGAGCATGTGTCACGAATTAGGTGCGGTCTAATTGACAATTGTATCTTGCTTTTACCCTAACGATATCAACTGGGGGCTTTCAACTTGAAAGGATTAATCCTCGTGTACCGCACCTATTTTTCCACCATACATACCAAGATCGATGCGGGCTACTCCCGCGATATCTCGTAAATAAAAGAGACACTTTGGACTGTAATTTGATGGAGAGTGGACGTTTCGAAAATTCGTCAGGTACAAAGATCGTATCGTATCAAAGAGTTAAGTATCTGGATGTTAATGGTTAATCTCCAACAATCGACGAATTAACTCAATTATGATGACGTAATGCGCGGTTTCTGCTTTCTAATTGATCGCACAAGACGACGTAACGTAATTAATCACGTAATCAATACTCGTTTTTACTATATCGCAATCGCGGAGTTAAATATCATTAATTTTATTGTATAATCTCTCTACGGTTCAATTTTCAAGTTGATTTATTATATTAGGATATTGTAATAAGTATCTACAAATTGGTTTTATTTGGCGCATCCTTCATACAATGCACTCGCTGTACACAATTATAGTCGAGAATTAAAAGAGCGCGAGAATCGGGAATTCTCTCTTTTCATTTCGTTTTCGTCTCCCTTCGCGTCCATTCCCCCCCCCCCCTTTGCGTACGCGAAGTACGCGTGCCTTTCTGTCTCCTCCTTTTCCTCTTCCTCCTCCTCCTCCTTCTCCTCCTTCTTCTTTTCCTTCGCCTCCTTTCCCTCCCATCTCCGGTTGTTCTTTAACTTTTCCCTGGTCGTCCTTGGGGGGGGGGGGGAAGGGAACGTTGACCCCTCGCTGGTTCCTCTCTCGACGCGGTCTCGCTCCAAGTTTCATTCAGAATGCGACGCCGGGAGCGAGGTCCCTCGTCGATATATAGTACAATATAAGGAATGATGCGGCGAAAGTACGCGAGTATACTCGACTATTGGGGTACAGAGTATATTTCGAGTTTATCGAGATTACACGGACAATATACGATTGAGACATGTACTTTGTTCAACATAAACTGGATAAGAGTTTAAATAGTTACGTAGCATTGAAAGTTGCGAGAGATTTTGGCGTATTAATTTTTACAAGTTTAACCAACAGCGAAACCTTCATAGATAATGAAATAGAGATTTATAAAATTTTTTATACTGATGTTAAAAGGGTCTTGCATTAACCATAGAATTTTTGTGGGGATTATCGAGATTAATTTGTTGTATATATAGGACACCCTGTATGCCACGAGCAGGCGGAGAAACGCGACTGTTTCACTGCCGTTTATTTTTATTTTCTCGCTTACGACTGGCGCTATCGGTCGTCGAAACGCGGGTTTCGCTTTCAGAACGGAGCGCGCACTGGTATATCGATGAATGATCGACGTCAGCGTAGACGTAGAATTGATCGATTGGCGCTTGAGCGAAGGCGGACGGGAGTGGCGCGAGCGACTTGAATTAAACGGAGGCTTAATGAACCTCGTTCGGACGGGAGTCGCCGGCTTTAAATAGAACAGCGAGAGCGAGAGCAAATTTGAAGAGCACGACGAGCAGCGTGTCATGGACGTGGCGTGAGAATGCGAGAATCTTTGTGCGGATTGTGCTTTATTTTAAGTAGGCGAGCCTGAAATAAATTGGACACTTTGAATCAATGAAGGAGACAAACTCTGTTGGAAATCACGTCGCCGCGAATAGATCGCGCTTTTACAACTTCAATTTGAATCTTGACCACCTGCTTAATTTCTCACTTTACGCGTATTCTCAGAGTTTTATTTATCGTTGCAAAGATGCAATAACATTTTGCATACGATAATTTACGAAATACGATGTATACTACTGTCTCGTGTAATGTCCACGGAATGTTAAAAAAACGAGATGTTTTGGAAAATTTTGGGACGCATGCTTTGAACAAATTAGACCGCGATTTTTTTTTTCTTTCTTTCTTTCTTTCAAGAAACAAGTTCAATCCATCAGCTTTAGTTTTTTCGTAGGGATTCAATTGTCGCCAAATACGGTATAATTTCATTACAATGAGAGAAAGAGAGAGAGAGAGAGAGAGATGCGCGCCATGATGCCAAACTATTGCAGCATTAATATATACCGTTATACTTGGCGATAAGAATCAAATTTCATTGCACTCGAAATCTCGTTGCGTAACTCTCGCTGCGTAAACATCTCAAAGAGCCTACGCTGTTTTGAAAGTTTCCAGATTTCCACAGATTGTCCGTGTCGTCGAGAGAGTTTGACGGTACGCGTTCCAAAGATGGAAGTGGCATAAATTCCTGTACGGGCATAATTCGGCGTTAATGAGTCGATAAACGTTACATTGCGTTGGAATGTACGATGATGATTCGCGCGATGGAGGCGCGCGCGCACGTGGAAAATGGAAAAGGGGAGGAAAGGGAGAGAGAGAGAGAGAGAGAGAGAGAGAGAGAGAGAGAGAGAGAGAAGGAAAAAAGGGCAGAAAAGGCAACTCGCGTACGCGTCGCGCGTATATTCGTTGGCCGCTATAAATACGTAAGATGCAGTCGAATGCGGGCGTGCGCCCGCGCGTACGCACGTCCACATATACGCACGCCCGTGTAATTTCAACGTTTTAGCATTTCTTCGCGTGTACACGAATGCCGAAAATAGTTTTTCGCATGTGAGAGCGAGGGAAGAGACCGCGTTCGCGCGTGGGTCGACGTGCGTAGGCACCTAGTGTGCTTACGTATATATATATATATATATATATTCACGTATGTATATATGTATTTATGTATATAGATAAATATAAACATAAGTAGCTCTCTTTTAGAAAATCATTATTATTAATCTCTTTTATGAATTTTTCGATTACGGATATTGAAGCAAAAGTCGATTCGAAATTGTATTCATGGCGAAAGAGAATCGGCATTATAGTATCGAAAATTAAAGAAGAATAAAATATTGAATTGAATAATAAATCTATTGTATATATGTTATTAATTTCAAATGGATTTTGCAACAAACACCGGAATTTCAATGAAATACTAACAATAACAGATGCATTTCTCCGCATTTCGTTTCCGCGCTTTGTGCATTTCCGTATGCGTTGTTATTTCCTGTTATAATAAACCGATAACCTTAAGTCGTTATGTCAAAGGAATCGGCTTATCTAGAGCTACGCTTCCGCTCGACAAAAGTAACAACTTATAACTGCACACGGCTATTCGTCAATTAACTCGGTAATTTTATAAATTTCATTTTCCATTTCGACGAGAAAAAAAGGATTAATCTCGTCGAAATTTGACGCACGACATTGTCTCTCTATTAGTCGTCTTTTCGTTCTCTTTCGTCAAGACATCATCCTGTGTAGGTCCGTCCCTGTTTAAGAGGATACGCCAAAAACGGGACACGCGTATGCTTACGCGTACACACACGCGAGGGACACGATCGCTGGACAGAGGTATATAAACTTTCTCGCGAATAACGCGTCTTGTGAAACGAGTGGGTGGTTGATTGGTTAGTTGATTTGTCGGTCGATCGGTCGATTGGTTGGTTGGGTGGTTGGATGATTGGGTGGTTGCTTGGTTGGTTGGTTGATTGGTTGTTGGTTGATTGGTTGGTTAGTTAGTTGGTTGGTTGGTTGGTTGGTTGGTTGGTTGGTTGGTTGGTTGGTTGGTTGGTTGGTTGGTTGGTTAGTTGGTTAGTTGGTTGGTTTGTTGGATGGGCGAAGATACCAACCATATGGCATGCACATTTACGGATGGCAGCGATCGCATGATTGTACGCCGAAGGAAGGCTCGCGTATGTATAATATTGTACATTAACTCTATCGGTCTTACATATATACTTTGCTCGATGCGAGAAAAATCTCCCTTTTTGATACTGCAAGATTTTTAACCCCCCCCCCTTCGCGTAAAATTCGCGCGTGAATCCATGAAAATAATTAATCGGAATTTAGTGCTCGCTAACTGATGCTATGTTGAGGAAATTTTGAGCTACAATTACAAAATAATATACATACAAGTGTTTAGAATGAGCCTTGTGAATGAATGATAGCCTTTATTAGTATATATTTATATGCCGTTAAATTATATATTTTAAATTATATATTCTGCACATAATTTGTAGCAAAGAGGATATTATCGACAAATCCATGTCACGCGTATGAATGTCATGTGTATGCTACAGAGAACATTCAAAAATGTTTATATTCGACAAAATTGTTATACACGTTTTACATTTACGGGCAAAAACGATATACAATTGATACAGTTTGTAATTTAATTTAATTTCGTTATATTCGATATATTTTAGAAATTGTGTATTAAATTTTAATTAATTTAATTTAAATTGGGAATACATTTAATCGATTTGATCAACAAAGATTTAAATTCAACTCGAGTTCTCGTCGGCATATATAATTATTCGTCGATGAAATTTCGTTATCGTATATAAGACTCGATATATCGGTGTCGGTGACTCAAGACTATGAGCGCAGGTACCTAAGAACAATATCGGTCTGCGGCAGGTATCGCGTTGCAGCCGGTGGAAAAGCCGGAAGAGAGGGTGTCCATTGTCCTCCTCTTATACTTTGCACGAGGATACGGTCGGTTTCGTTCTCTTTCTCCTTCTCCTTTTCCTTTCCCTCCTCCGAGAATGCCTTTCCCCGAAAATATCTTGCCTAGGGTCAATTTTACCTGTATGGCGGATTTCTCAGCTCCGTCGTATAAGAGCCACGTAATGAGGCGTATCGTAAAGAACGAACTGGTAGGAAGGAATCCTTTTCTTCGTTTACCTAGAAAAACCTTCAGAATGACATTGTGGGATTCATCTCCCGCTATTACCGGCCGCTTATCGATCATCGGACAGGTTAAAAAATTTACGATGCAGGGCAGCGAATGACGAATCAAGTATTTCTTTCATCGAATCAACAAAATTGTAACGAATAAATTGATTAACACCAATTGGCAAGGTAAAGATTAAGAATGAGTAGAGGTGTGCACGATCGGTTAAATTAATTGTCTTGTAATTATTACAGACGTGATATGTTACTGTATCACAAATCAGTAAATAATGCATTATTTCAAATTTAAAAAGGATTGTCGCATTCGCGAATGTATATGTATATAATTAGTTGTATAATTAGTCGCTATTGTAACCAAACACTTTCGTTTATCCATCGATCAATTATTTTATTATTGCGACAAGAAAGACGACGCTTTTCTCGACGCTGTATGTATACTGTATACTACAAGCACGCACGCACGCAAGCAAGCATGCACGCATGCACGTATGCCGCGTAGGCGTCGTCTGGGTGGTATCCGGTGTTGCGTGTCCGTATATGCTCGCGCCCTTTATTACATCTTTCTTATTTCCCTCTTTCTCATTTCCTTCGCTGCCTCTATTTCGTCTGCTTTCCTATCTCCCTGCGCGACAGTCGAAATTTCCATAATTTTCATATATATATATATATATATATATAGAGAGAGAGAGAGAGAGAGAGAGAGAAGTGGGAGAGAAAAGGTTTTGGATAATCACAGACTTTATAAAAAACTTAATAAATTCAAGTGTGTATAAAGTGATTTAATTTCAACGTATACTCAAATCGCAGGTAGATTACGCAGGCTTGGTACGAGGGAGAAAAATCGATTCTCTCTCCACTCGCAACAGTATTTGCACGCGTCCCGTCGTTTTCCAGGCTGTTGCGGTTTTTTGCGACACCCGAGAGCAAACGCATGCCCCACGCGGCGCGAGAACGCCGCGCCGCGACAGATGTTTTCGATTCGCCCGTTCGTCGCTCCGCGACACCGTGACTATATCTCATAAATTCGCTCGCACAACGCGCACGTTATCCGCAGAATCCCGTAATCCTTGGACGAAAACAAGTCGTCCGATCCGGACGAGAGTGCAGTGTCGTTAAACTCGCGAGTATTTCGAACTTTCGGGCTCAAAGTATCTTCTTCTCTTTTGACAAGGATACGACAAAGTGGCACATCCCGATAAAACTTTTACAAGATTATATTATATTTCAACTTTCGGTGAGGTTAAAAATAGAGTTTTGCTTTTCTAGGATTTTTTTTTCTTTTTTCGTCGAAAAAGGGATTATCCATTGAAACGTGCAGCATTTTTTTTCTTTCTTCAAAGTATTAAAGATATTACATGATGCTAATTTGCATGGCGCAATTTTCGTCGAAACTGCAAAGCATCCCTTTGAACTTTTAATGGCTAAATATTTAAAAAAGATAATTAAAGAACGTGTATTTAATTTTACTTAACATTTGTATTTAAACAGGCAAAGAATATGATGATAATATTATGTATATGTATATATATATGGTGATAACTCACACACGAAATTGATATCAAGTGTGCGAAAATTTCAAAAAGTGATTTAGTAAACTTAAATATATTATTTATATTTTTTTAATAATCTACAAGTGTTATATCAAAATCGCTTTTTTTAGGAAAGTGCTCTCTTCTCTCTCCCTCTCATTATACCAAAACAATTGTAAAATTGATAAATTTTGTGAGCCATCGATTAATGATTCTGATTAAAATTGTGATGATTCTTTTATTAATTCTATATTTGAAACGAGGAGAACTTGAGAAATTAAGAAAAAAGGAAAAATTTGCATTTAAAGTCTAAAAATAAATATACGCAAGATGCTCTTTTCATCTAAATAAACATACTGATAAACATACATGATATATATCGACAGATAAGGGTTAAAAGGGCGTCGAAATACACACGTTCGTAGACGAAGTAGTCGTCGCCGCGTTATTTATCCGGAGGCTCTTGCCAGGATTCGTTCGTGTTACGGTTGCCGTGGAATTGCGGCGCGCGCACAGATTTTATCTGAAACGCGCTCGCGCGTTCGCTCGCTCGTCCAAGTTCGTTCGATTATGCGGCGAACGGCGCGACGTTTTCACGTCGAGTCGTACGTCGTACGGGGTCTTGGTCGATCCGGGGGAGTTTCTTGGCAGTGGGATATTACCTGGAAACGCGTCGCTACTCTCACGCGCCGAACCGATTGTCGACGTCGTACTCTGAACGGAAAGTCGCCGTATCGTCCTTTCTTTAACCGTTCCCCGTCACGATAATCGATATGCTCCGAATAAACGAAAAGTATATAAATTCGAAATAAAAAGAAATATTTCTATACAAGATTCGTCCCCCTCTCAAATATATAGCTTGATTATAATTTTCTAAATTCTACGTCAAGACGCGCATTAAACGTCGACACGTACAAACGTGACATTTAAATTCTATTTAAACCTCCCGGACTTGGCGGATTTCATTTCTAGCTGTGATGACATAAACAAAGGAAATATCGGTAGGTAGGCGTGAAAATGTAAAGACCGCAACAAAGACGCAATTCGCCTAACTCTATCAAGAGTGTGAAACTCTGTAGCGTTACCTAAATAATAAACAAAAATTGAGAAGAAAGTTTTAACTGCAGTCTAAAAATTTTAATCATCTTCAATCTATTTTATAGAAAAATAAAATTTGAAACAAAATATATTATATATATATATATGCGCTACAGAAATTTATATATGTATGTGTGCTGCATGCCACAAGTTTGACGTGGTTGATCTACATCCCAGGAAGAGGGTCGTGCTACTCTTTGTCTCGCGCTCTCGACTTTGCTCGGCAGCCAACTCGCTCGCTCGTCGAGAGAGAGAGAGAGAGAGAGCGAGCACCAGCGCCTTTCTTCCTCCCGGGACCGAAAATAAGCTGATCCAATTCCAGCGACGGTGGATCCTTGATTTTTCGTCGCCTCTCTCGCTACGGCCGCTCTCTCGAATTCCGTAAGCACCGGGAGTTTTCGCGGCGAGAAGCGGTCATTGTGTAATTGGCTCAGCCCGCGAGGCACGCGAGCGAATCCGCCTCCCTCGCGCGCACGCGAAATCGGAAATGCTCGAAATAACCCAACGCTCCTTCTCGACGCTCCATTCTGACGTATCTCCGCGCGCACACTTGCTCCTCTCTACGCGACTACAAAATATCCAACCATTATTCTGGCATTCTACTATGTCGCTCTGCTTAACTTTTATTCAACTTTATTATTATACGCATCTCTCGTCTCTCATTGACATAATTTTCATTATTGCGATCTGTTTATTCGCTCAATTGAATCTATCAATTTAACGTTATGCCCACTTGCATTAAAGTTAGCCCATTTATTCGATTATCCTTCTCCTCTCTTTCATTTTAATCGCGATGCTTACGATTGTCACATTAGCTTCTAAGAAAATTTCTGTCTACTTAATCCATATCGATATCTCTTAAGACATAAACATATATATGAATAAAATACGAATAAACTTATTTTCGACTCAAAAAATAGAATATATATTGACGGAGAAAATGTCTCATCTTTTATATTAAAATATTATCTATATGCAAAATTTTAAACGTCATATATAACATTATTATATTTTAAACATTTATTAATAATATAGGATAATCGAATATATATATATATATAAGCTTATGTGCTATCGATACTTTTCATATTAACAATCTTCTTCGTCAGAGATAGCATAATATTAAAATGTTGCGAAAGAATTGAAATGTTGATCCCGAAGCACAATAGCGCGTCTCGTCTACACCTTACGCAGAGCTGTGTTTATTACGAAACGTCGTAATCGGCTTCTCGATACATTGCTTATGCGAACCTCGACGCGGGCGTGGCCATCATCTCTTGCCTTCCTCGCAATAGGACACGACAACCGACAGCCGGGCTGGAGAACGAGTACGGCGCGTAAAATGGCGCACGTTGCATCGGATCCAAAGTTGATACAAAGTTGTATATACGACAATTATCGCGGATACGCATAGGATGTTCCACGCGTATCTCTCCCTTCCGTCAATTTCCGATGGTACACTCGAGGCTGCATTTTTCTTTAAACAGCGATAGTCGTATTCCTTACAGGAAGCGTATAATTTGCCGAATCGTTTTTATAATACGCACAATATATATACATATATACACGTATATACCGATCCGGCGAGAATTAAATATGCTAAATCTAAATTTCTCCATCGATGCGCACGCTTGAAATTTATAAAACGATGATAAAGCTATGAAAAAAAATTTTATTCATGTACATTTCCAAACGGCGTAATATCAATCTTTTTAAAAGATTTAATGTTAGATTGTCTTTTTTTCTTTTTTTTTTTTTTGTAATTAAAAAAATGTCATGAAAATTTGATACACATCCTGGGCATCTTTAGAGAAAGAAATGCCAGAGCGAGGGAGGAAACTTCCAAATGACCGAGTCCGCAGCTGATCCATCTTTGGGAAAGAGCGCGAGAGCGGTGACGTACTCGGCAACGTCTTATTACGAGGGGGGTAGGTGGCGAGTTATTTTCGCGAGCGAATTTTTTTGACGCTGCGGTTATAAGCCAAGCAAGCCCCCGTCAAAGTTTACGAAGGCTGCTCGCTCGTTTACTCGTTGCTCGCCTGCGCCTCGCTTAACGTGCCTTCTCGCCCCCTCCCCGCCCCCCCACCCCCCAATCCCTCCTTCGAATCAGCGACATAGCGACGGATCAGCGAACCCCGTTCCAATGTATGTCGATCTTTGATTTTTCATTGAACATTGAAATAATAGAATCTTCGTTAATATGTTTTAAAAATAAATGTTAATCTTAAAAGTAAAATATTTTGGCTTATGAAAAAGAGAAACGTGTGAAAAATATATATTTTCAATCCTCTTTACGTCTCGTTATGGATATTAATCTCTGCAACGCGAAAAATAGTTTCTCATATTCTGATAATAACCGTCGCACTCGATCGATATTTGCGAATAATTTGTTTTCTTCTAATAATTTATTCGTATGGTGACCTGGACTTTTTTTTTTTTCCCCGAGAAACAAGTTCTATTCCGAAAAACGCGATTGCGCGCGATACATTTTTCTAATAATAATAACTACGTCATTTTTCCGGATGCGCGTGTCGAGTCTTTCAGACGAGCGTCTCGTGTCAACATGTGTTTCGCATTGCGTATACGTTGGAAATTGTCGCGACTACGCAAGAATCGACGACTACCAGGAAGCGATAAGTCAAGATGTTTTGGCCGTTTTGCTCGGATCTCGGAGCCGTTTCACCGGAAAGACGAGATGACATTAACATCTAGTGCCAAACCTGCATGCGGGGGAGGGACGCGCGCGTACAAATACCGAGAATAAAACCTCGACGAGCCCGGCATATTCGTTTTTCGACAAATTCGTGCTCGCGTCCGTTTCGTACATCATTGAGAAAAGATGCGAAACGATTCGCGTCTTGTTATTCCGAGATCCAGTTACTCGTCACAGGGCTTTAATCTCTCTAGTCTCCATCTTCTCCCGAGTCGCAATACTGATGACAAAAGAGCAATTATTCTATTGTGGTTTCGAAATTTTTCCAAGTATAAAATAATCTTGCTCATGGATATTACAATACATCTTTGAATTTCACTTCCGTTTTGTTCGATAGATTATTAAAAAAAAAAAAAAAAACAAGTATATCGATACAGCTTTTCTCGAAATTGTTGAAACAATCGGGATCGCGCTACGCGTGCGTACGTCATTGCATTCACAGCGCTGCGGATGTGTCAGATTGGTAGGAGAAGGAGAAGAAGGAGGTGGAGGAAGAGGGGGTGGAAGGGAGAAGATGTCGTGGGGCGAAGAAAGGGGGACGAGTGGGAGCGACGTGCCCGGTACGAGAACGACAGCGCGGGGAGAGGAAGAAAACGAGAGAGAGAGAGAGAGAGAGGACGGGAGCGTCGGCGATACGGGCGATGATTAGACAGAGACGAGATGAATGAACGTGCGTGTTTGCACGCGCGCGTGAGACAGAGAGGGAGAGCGAGAAGAGGTTAACGCAGAGAGAGAGAGAGAGAGGGGGGGGGGGGGAGGGGGGAGGAAGCGAGAAGCGGGCGCACGAATGAATGAACGGTGCACGACGAGGATGGAATTAATGAGTGGGATAAATATAGAACCGAATAACGCGCCAGAATAAGACGGCTGCACTCTGTTTCTCTCACTTCCTCTTATTTCCTCTTTCTCCGTTCTTTTCTATCCGTGCCCTCTGTCGGCTCCGGCCCCTGCATACTCGCGAACTCGCCTCGTTGCTCGTGCAGCTTGTCGCGTCCATACTTGCGCGATCGTATGTAAGTCGAGACTGCAGAAAGGGGGAAGGAGGGGAAACGTCTCGAGATCGATTTTCCATATGTGTTTCTTCAATACCTAGAGAGAGAGAGAGAGAGAGAGAGAGAGAGAGAGAGAGAGATAATTTATTTTGATGAGCCAGAAAAGCTCCAATTTTTCTCTTTCTCTAATCCTACAGGACGGGTATCTATTTTAATTACGCGGTCCTCAACATATCTTATTAAATTATCACTTTACATTTGCATATTGCCGTGTAATTTATTATTTTATTCAATATTTTAAAATGTATATGTACATGTTCGGTTTCGTTATTAGAGAAAATGGCGACACCGTGCGACGATGAATTCGAGAAATTATATCTCGCAACGTATCTCATGGAATGATACACCGCATCTCGAAACACTATGTTGCTGAAACGCGGCATCATACGCGCTATATGCCTTCGCTCGCACGTCTCTCCTCATTATCCCTCCTGTCTTCTTCTCTCCTCTGCTCCCCTCCTGCCCACTCTCTATCTCTTTTTTCCTCTTTATAGATAGCGATTGATAACGCCTCTATCGATAATATTCCTTGCGCTCGAGCCGAGTATTTTTACGAGGTACGGAAACGGCAGCAGAGTACGAAAAAAGGAGAGACGAAAAAACGGATGGTTGACGATTAGTCGACGAAGATGATGGTGACAACGTCGATGTCGTCACGCAAGCAACTATCGTCATCTTCATCATCATCATCATCATCATCATCATCATCATCATCATCATCATCATCATCGTCGTCGTCGTCATCATCATCATCATCATCATCATCATCATCAGCAGCAGCAGCAGCATCGCCAGCATCGCCAGCAACATCGCTATTACCACCGCTCCTCATCCGTCAAACACGAGTACGCCAAACGTTGAGCCATGCGGCACCGCGCCGACACTGTGTGACAGCGCGGTGCCGCACGGCGGTGACGACGTAGGTAATGTTTTCATTCAATCCGAAGCTTCAATGATAGCTTCCGTCCATTCATAAAAAGCTTCGTGTGCGTCGGTCGGCCGAGAACGGTGCACGTTTCAACCACGTTATCGCCAGATGGCGACGCCGTACTATGCGCGAACACCATCCGTCAGAGTTCTTCCCTCTCTCTCTCTCTCTCTCTCTCTTCTCCTAACTGTCCTCCCGCCCGCGCTCCCGCTCCTACCTCTCTTCGCTTTTTCTCCTCTTCTCCCCGCGTCCGACTGTCGCCATTCATGGCTTCCTTCCCACCGTCTCTCTTCCTGTTTCCCCTCCCTCCGCCCACGTTTCGTCCCGCTGCTGCGCGCGCTATATCCCTCCTTCTCTCGCGTCTATCTTTCTTCCCCCTCCATTCGGTCGCCGCCTTTCCAGCTCGATGCCCGATTCGCTAGCGACGAACCCATTGTCAGTCGTTCGTCGGCAGTTGCCGTGTGCGTTTCGTGACCATCCATCTGTCTCGCTCTCGCTCACGCTCGGTTTCTCTTCGGTGTCCAGCTGTTGCCACGAGTTCTTTTCGAGCCTCGCCTATTTGGTATTCCGAATAGCACGGTAGCGTTTCGAGATTGATATTTTTCTCCGCCTGTGATATTCACGAGGGCAGAAGGAAAAAGGAAGAAAAAAAGTGTAGCAAGAGAGTGGAATGAACGAGGGACGAAAGTGCGAGTAGCGGATCTCTCGCGCTCCCGTCGGAGAGCTCGTGGATTCCTCCACTCTCTGTCTCTCTCTCCTTCTTTCTCGAGAAGGACGGCGCGCTAGTCTCCTCGATGCCGTCGCCGTCGCCGTCGCCGTCGTCATCGCTGTCACCGTCGCCGTCGTCGTCGCCATCACCGTGCCAAGTCGAAAGAGAATGCGGATTCGACTGTCGCTACGTAACGGTAGCCCGGATCCTTGTCGACTACGACTGCTCGACGTGCTCCGCCATCACGGGAACGTTTTTTCGCGAGTGTCCTCGGGATCGTTTTCGTCGTCCTGCGAATTGTGCTCGCGCGTGAGAGTGCGTTCCGCTGCTCCCGCCAAACTTGGTCGGCCACGGCGGAATCCACGTTCTTTTCTGGCCGCCCGCTAGTCCTATGAATTTTCAGTAAGTTCTCCTTTTCTTTTTTGCGTTAACGTTAATATTAAACAACTTACAGAGTTGATAACGATAGATTCTCTATTCGATAGTCATATTTATATCGCTTGCTCCCATATCTTTTATATCTTTTGGAATTGGATTACACTCGGACAAGGCAATTGCGAAAGATTGAAATTTCTTAAATTTTTTAATCTCATATAAAAAAGAAAAAAAAATTGGAATAAAATCACAACGAAAAGTATATCCGTCTTCGTTAGCTTATATAATTTTGAGATAATTTTTCCCCACTGTTTTTCGCCGATTCGAAAATAGCGATTTATAAAAATTATTTCTTACTACGATTGAAGAAGGAGAGGGAACTTCTATCTCTATATTATATAAATTCAAAACTGTTTCAATGCTGATTACGGTTATATGACAAGTTTGTCGAATCTATCGATCGATATACATCCGACGAAATCTAGGGCAACTCGCAATCTCGAGATATCAATTTTATTCGAATTTCTTCAAAATTTTCGAGTTAAGATAGATTTTTCTTTCACGATTAATTCGTTATCGCTATTAGAAGACCGGATGTACATCCGGTAACGTATCAAAGTTGCAACTATAAAGTTCTATAGAGCAATTACTGAGTTATAAAGTCAATCGAACGTTAGTTGAATAATTAACTAGTTATCTGATTTTTTTTTTTCCACAGCGTATACGCGAGGTTTAGAATTTGGATAATAACGCCATAAATTTCGAGTTTCAAGTTAATCGTAAATGTCTCTTTAGGCGATTTAAAATCGCAGACTTGATTTTTCATCACGTATAATAATGCGCAAAGGAGAGATTTATATATATATATATATATATATATATATATATATATATATATATATATATATATAGTTAAAAACAAGTAGAGTTGTGCAAATTAAAAGCTTGCACATTGCTTCCTCATTATTTCATTTTACCAAGCTTAAGCTACTTTAAGCACGCGGTCTTTTGAATTTTTGCTTCCTCGTAGAGGAAGCTTCGTGAACGAAATAAAGAGATAAAGTAGCATTATGCTATTTTCTAATTTACGCACTTTTTTTACTTTGATATAATCGTTTATAGATGTAAAAAAATTTAATCCGGTATCTCAAATTTTCTGAGAGTTATAGCGTGTACATTTCTGAAAGAATTCAAAATTTTATAAAAAAATAAACCCTTTCATCGATACTCACCAAATTCAGTAGCAACCATCCTTTAATAATACTTTATCGATCTAAAAAGAATTTAACCTCAAAATTTGCGAGAGTTACCAATGTATACAGACGTTTCTCAAAAAATTAAAAATTTTATAAAAAAATGAACTTTTTCATCGATTCTCATCAAATTCAATACCAACCATCCTTGAATGATACTCTATCCATGTAAAAAAAAAATTTAACCCGATATCTCAAAAATTGCGGAAGTTAGAGGTTGCACAATATATTGCGTACATACGCACATACACGCATACATACATACAGACATTTTTTAGGAATATGATGTTTCGACGTTTCGGAACATTCTGAACACATTGGCATAGAAGAGGCGAAAAAAAATTTTGTCACGAAGACAAAGCTTCCCCTATGAGGAGGCAATATTAATATTAATAATGAAATACATATAAGGCAGATTTCGGCACTAATTAACGTTGGCGCTCGTTAATGTGGAATTTATATAAATCTTGATCACCGGGCGGTTGTAGTGTCGCGCTCTCAGACGCGACGGATGACAGAACGAAAAATTTCCTCGACGTATCGCGCGAGCATGGTCTCGACCCTGATTAACACACCGCTCCCGCATCGCGGGATATCGCGTAAGGCGCTAAATAAAAAAATGGAAATGGGCGAGTTTCACGGATTTCACGAGATATTCCTCGCATGAATTTTTTACGCGCACCCGTGAGATTATTGAGCGCAGGAGGAAGAAAGAAGTGCGGATGATGCTACGTATGGGGGAGACGCGGGGAGAAGCAGATAACGGGAGAGGAAGAACGCGCATCCGGTCTTATCGCAACTCGTTTCCGAATGGAATTAAAAGCCAACTATATTAAACGTCGGAGACTGATGAGTTTGCGTATATCAAAGAAGCTTTATGTTTTAGCATTGGCTAGTCTCGATACGCCTCGAGTACGCGTATTCGTATATATAAGGTGCTGTTGTAAGTAAAGTTACGTAATCTAAAATAAATAGTCTCGGAAACATATGCATTTTAATTAGAGAAATTGCACTTGAAGTTTTGAATATATATTTCTCTCTCTCTCTCTCTCTCTCCTTTTTTTTTTAAATAAAAATTCATAAACGATCGATTATATTTGCGAGAGTTCGCTATGATTTTAGACAAAATTTTAGACAACATTATACTTTATGCGAATTATAATTTAGCTTTTTCGAAACGTTGGTTGTAGAAATTTTTTAAACGCGTAATTTTTCCGACTTGATGAAAAATGAACATTGTTACATTCTTTTACAAGATTCGATTACGTATATTATAATAGAATCCTATATTATATATGAGAGCTAATAGATATAAGATTCTATTCTGCTCAAGACTGCTGGATAATTTATCGTGCCTTTCGAAAGATTGGCAAAAATTTTGCGATAATGTTGCTTCATACGAATTCTTATATGGTTGACGAAGATGGTTAGGTCGAGGATGTTTCGTAAATATTCCGAAATTTTTTCTTCTTATCGGTGTGTATAATCAATACTTGTTAGTGCGGCGATTTTCGTTGGTTGGTACGTATCTAAACCGCAGAGGAAACTGATATCGGAGGAAGAACTTATCCCGTTCTTATCGTCGACATTTCCGACTAGCATTCAAAACTGTTTATTCCGCGCGATCCTGCCACAACTCGTGCGTTCGTCTAATATCACGCTTTTTGCTGCGCTCGCTCGATTTAAAATTAGGAAACGAGAAGCTTGTGCTTCTCATGAATATACATATACCAAACTATAAATAAAATCATCAAATTCAAGTTTATATGTCTGCAGAATTATTTTCGCATATGCAGTTTATTGTCAAACTATTTTTTCTTTTTTATATATATATATATAAAGAATTATAGTTATTTATCCACGTTATCTACAAAAA
This sequence comes from Polyergus mexicanus, assembly GCF_030449975.1. Classification (NCBI taxonomy): domain Eukaryota; kingdom Metazoa; phylum Arthropoda; class Insecta; order Hymenoptera; family Formicidae; genus Polyergus; species Polyergus mexicanus. The sequence goes on along the minus strand of NW_027223328.1, from coordinate 11,442,731 downwards.
AAGGGGGGTACATGTAAATTTATAAAGAAAAAATCTTAAAAATTAGAAAAAGAATATATATATAAAATTATAAAAAATATGCAAATTTTATCTCGAAAACACAGTAGATAATTATACGAAAACACATGAATATTTTCGGGCTCGGAAAAGCTGTAAAGCGATCTTTTTTTTTTTTTTTTTTTTTTTGCGCGCGATATAACTCACATTAGTGACTGGATAAAGGTTAGGTGCGCGCCTGTAGTGCGCGGATACGTATCGTGCAATCATCGCGCTGTCATCGATTCATTTATCGGAAATTTTCTACGAACTCCTTTCATTTTACGCACGGCGCGATCGATTCAGTATTCATTTAATCGTTACCGGGAAAATCCGCAAGGGCGATATATATCTGCGATGAAATAACTCGAATGTTGCCGCGAATTACAAAATTGTCGCTGGTAGACGATTATCGATCGTATCGAGATAAGAAGCGCGTGTACTATATATTTTTCAAATCGCTACAATGTTTTATAAAATTCCCATCATGAATATGAAATTCTGCGAGACACGTATTTTATCGCTTTAATCGCGCGAATGAAATTGTCATAAATCGAATTATCTCCATGTTAAAAGGGAAATTGAAGAATTTATAAAGAGATACTCGAAATTGCAATTTATGAAATTATATTCGACCGATATACATTTCTACACAATTGCTATATAGTGTATCCGATTAAAGATAATATTTGCGATTGCGGACGCGGATCAATCGAGATTTTCGTAACGTTTCGATTACTAGAAAATTATAACCAGCCGAGAGAAGGAGGGAGGGAGCCATCCAGGCTACGGATGGCGTCTTCTCCCAGCGTGGTTGTACATACGTACAGTGGAAGCTTCACCGGCCGTTCGCTCGCGAAACGCTCGTCTTATCTGCGCGGTGCGGACGGTCGGCCAGCCAGCTAAAAGCTTTGACCTATGGCAGTCGGTCGACGATAGGCCGACCCGCGCATTCCACTTGGAGCGCACCCTTTCTGAATGGCCCGCCTGTTTCTCGGCGCCGCAACAAGCGAGAGCCGCTACCTACTGTCTGTGTAACGCTCGTGAGTGAATAAGAGGCATTTACGATGCTTTATAAATGAAGCGTGTAATGTATCTTTCACGAATTAAATGTGCGAAAAATTTTGCACGATTTTTTTCGAGCGCGAGAAGGGTCGTTGATTCTCTGTTAAGAAAAGCGAATTTCGAGTGTAGATGGAAGGGATAAATTAAATCCGCGATTCGAGAGATATATGTTTCGAGATTTGGAGCAGGATCGACGCGATCGCGCGTCGTAACGCGCCGCGCGCGCTTTATTTTATATACCAGCGAGACGACGAAGCGGAGCGACTGATAACAGCTAAAATGAAGGAAACTCGCATCCGCGATTAATGATGTCGTCGTATATACACGATTCTCGGAAGGCGAACTTGATAATCGACGCGACTCGAAAGTTGAACGCGCGAGTCGATCCCAGAGAATCTTGGATCTATCCTTCGATTATATGGCATTGCCGCTCAGGTGTACGTATCATCAATGGCAACCAGACACATTTCGAATGCAGATTGGAACGCGCGTAACGTACGTAATACGGGAGTGGCTCTCTCCCGTAGAGTAGAAGAATTCAAGAGTTTGCTTTCGGAAACTAACGCCTTCTCGACTCTCAAGCACCGGAATACTCGATTCTCAATTTTCTCATTTTTATATTACAGAAGTTATACATCTTTCGTAAATCTTTTTCCATGTTGTCAACAGTTTTATAACGATAATGCATACGATAATCGAGACATATTTTTTTCCCCTCTATTCTGATTTAAAAGCGTAAAAGTGAAATATATTCGGGGGATATTCTCTCGATTAAAAGCAACGCGTGTTCGCTCGTCGCCGAGGCGATGGCGCGAGATCGGTCGTGCTCAAACGAGAGAGCTCTCGATGAGCTCTCCCGATTCTTCCGCACCAGGGATCGTGGGCGCTACACGAGTGGGTTGGTGACCACCGAATCGAGAACTTGACGGCCCACTCGTACCGCGTTCGCCCACGTGGAAACCAAACCTCTCTTAGCGTAGGTAGGTGCTGACCCGACGACGCCTCGCTGTACTTGGTCGTCGTTAACTCAGCCACACATTCCTCAGATTTCTTTGATTTTCAGAAAACCTTATCAGGCGCGATTAGAAATAGAATTATCACGTTTGGAGCAACATGGATTGAGCACTGCCTGCTATTACGTCTGAAAGTAGCTTAATTGTCTGTTATTAATGATATTTTATATCTCAACGTGTCCTTCTCTCTTAAACTTTGCTCGATCTTGGAGAAATATTATTTAATGGAAGGAGTATATTTAAGAAAAAATGATCGATATAATGTATGTACTTGAAAGATAGTTTCTACAAGACTTGGCTATTTTAAAGAAATATCTGCAGACGTGTATATCTAAGACAAGGTTCTTGGTTGCAATGGTTTCAGGTGGGGATGAAGCGCGTGTCGCGAGGGCGAGAGGAAGCGGACGCGGAGCATTATCGAGCCCCATCCTCGCTAATGGAACGTCCTCGTCGAGAGTGCCACCACCTCGCGCGGGCTGGGCAGTGCGGATTACCGAGGCGACACTTACTCCAACGTCAAGTCAGAGTCCATCGTTTCCAGGTACACCGTCGACGGCTGTCGAACGATGGGCTAGCGAGCGGACGCCATCGGTTTGGACGGATCGTGCCACAGCGTCATTATCACCATCGTTGTCAGCAGCAGCAGCAGGAGCAACGGTATCAAACGCGCAAGAAGGATTGTTCTTCGCAGCGGATCGAAGAACCGGGGGATCAGTTAGCGCAGCAGGTATCTATCTCGAGCATCGTTGGATCGAGGAGAGGAAGGAGCTGGAGGCGACGAAGAAGGTGGAGCATCGGCAACAGCAGTGCCAGAATTATCGGCGGCAGCGTCACTTGGAGACGTCAGCGACGCATAGTCCAGGAGCAGCAGGTCATCTTGAACTGAGCGGTCGGCCGATGTCGCGTAATAATGCGATACCGCCGCTCTCGCGGCCTCCTTCCTCGCGAACGAACATTGCCGCGGGCGCGGCTGTCGGCGGTTTCGCCGCCGACAATGACGATTGTATCGGTAGTGCCGGCGAAGATGCGGATTCGCGCCTCGTCTCCGCCGAGGCTTCTCGCGTGCACGATCATAGTCGACCGTTCCCGCCGCCGCGATTACCGCTCGTGCATCCGGTAACGTCGGTACCATCCGTGCCACCGCCGCCACCTCCGCCGCCTCCGCCGGTGTCGGATAACGTAACGACGACGGTGTCGTCGGCACCCGGGACGCCAACGTTTCGGGCAACGGTATCCCCTACCATGCCTCTCACACCGCTACCGAGTTCCTTCCGGAGCAGACCGTCGTCTTTGCGTCGTCTGCAGAATGTCGAGTCACCGGGTGACGCAAATTCCAGGAGTCTGCTATCGCCGTTGTCCACGGATACGACGACGACGACGACGACGATGACGACGACGACGACGACGACGACGGCGACGACGACGACGGCGACGACGACGACAATCGCGTTGTCGCTCAGGAGTCCTGTCGGCGAGGTGAGCCTCGTCGCGCCGCGACCAAACGGCGAGAGGACCATCAATGAGTACGTTGAAGCGCCGTTCAAGCACTCGCGCTGCAATCAGGAACGACGCCTTGACACTGACAGCAAGGCCGTCGGCGATTGTCCGAAGAGCGAGAGGAGGCAGCAGCATCATCAGCATCAGCATCATCATCATCATCATCATCATCATCATCATCATCATCATTATCGGAGTCACGAGGATGCCACGGTAGTACCGACTCATCGAACGCGCGGTCGCGCGAGGAATCAGGGCTTCCGTGTCACGACGACCGGCGCCTCTGTTGCCACGTCAACAGCTAATGCAACGGGAGAGAACATCATTACCAAGCAGCCAGTGTCCTTTACCAAGGAGCCAGCTAACGCTCTCGGCGCGAGGACTTACGATCCGGCCGGCCTATCCATCATTTGCGACTTTTGCGGCAAATGCCGATGCGAGTCGTGTCGGGAGCCACCCCCGTTGCCCAGCAAATGGCTTTGCGACAATACGTGCCTGTGCTCGGCCGAGACAGTTTTAGACTACGCATCTTGCCTGTGTTGCGTCAAAGGTCTCTTCTATCATTGCGTGGATGGGGGCAGCGGTGGAGGCGTCGCCAGCGGCATGGACGACGAGATCACGATGAGTTGCGCGGATGATCCATGTTCCTGTACTGGTAACCGCGGAGTTTCCAGATGGGCCTGCTTGAGTTTTCTGACACTCTTGATGCCTTGTCTGTTGTGCTACTGGCCCTTGAGAGGCTGCGTTACTCTTTGCGAGTCGAGTACTCTGCGTTGATACCACTGCTT